>NC_143557.1:120470000-120770000 GCF_054136105.1 Typopeltis vanoorti | reverse complement strand
TCAATGGCAGATTGCGCATCAGGAATGGTGTGGACTTTATGGAGTGACTTTGATGTAAGGAAGGATTTATACAAGGCGGATGGCTTGCATTGGAATGGATTTGCCGTCAAAAGTCTTGAGAAAGTGTTGTTCAGTGAGAGTTTGGAATCGCAAAGTCAGGGAAAGTAAAATGTTTTTTTTGGGGGGGGGGATGCATGTGAGCGTGGGTCCAGGCAACCTCGAGGTTAATAAGTGGGAGAGTAGTCATACGATGTCAAATGTAGCACCCCAAGGTTCTTAACTTTAAAGGTTAAGGACAAGGTGTAAAGAAGGTTGTGGGATTAAGGGATATTTCAGTTTATGTACAGTAATGCAAGAAGTAACCGAAATAAGGATGAATCATTTTTGGCATTGGTTAGCGAAACATGGACCAAAGTTACGGGCATTAGTGAGACTTGGTTGACTGAGAATAATATAATCAGAGGAAACGAATGCAATGAATATATTATCTTCAGAGAAGACAGAAAGAACAAGATTAGGAAATGGGGGTTGCTAATAATCGTGGACAAAGTGAACGCCCCCTCAAGAGGTAGGGGTATATCAGGGGGTGACAGGAATGAAGAGGGAAGTTCTTGCTAGTCTCTTTGGTGTGGATGGAAGCCAACGGGATGAAATATGCTGGATGCTGCCATAATCCATACGAGAATGTGGATTGCATGCGTTGGCATATTAGCATGATGACATATAGAGGGAGAAGGAATGGTCACAGGGAGGCAAGAAAATAAACTTTATGCATCTGCTGAGAGATAATTACCTGAATAAGCATCTAAGGGAGGGACAACAAATTTCATTAGTGCTGTGTCTGATCAGAGAACTTAACAGTTACCATTGTACACTCTTATATATTCTAAAAACTCCGTCTATCGCGCCTACTTGTAAAACAAAGCTGTACCATAAACTAAATCAGTATTATTAGCAAAAAATTTTTTAAAAAAATGACTTATCTTTCAGCAGCGTTACGAACCAGTAACGTTCAACAAATATCCTCGATCTCAAAAGCGTGATTAGTTCTTTCTCTTTTTAATCACATTCTGTTGCTCCACTATTAAATAACATCCATTGCATTATTAATTCTGATCATTCTAGCAATGATCAGACTAATTTCAGTCTAATTTACATTCTGTTAAAATATAACTTGAAAACATACAAAAGTAAGCTCCGAAAAAAATAAAGGAATTATTGGTTAACTGAATATTTGACTCAAAACTTGCTCACTCTCCGCAAACTTCTCATTGTACGACTTGATTTGTCTGCTTGAAAGTTAGAAATATTTGAAAAATCTATAATATGTAAAGCGTGATTTTTTCTCGCAAGCTGAGTTGAACATGAAAAACAGAGGAATCTATTCATGTAAGAAGGGTGTGCTTTGGATCTCTGTGAAGAATAATCGCATTTTATTTTCACAAACAGGCCGATCTTATAGAAATGTTATAAGAACACCAATCATTTCTATTACCTTCTTAGTCTCTGTGGGTATGCTTAATGAATTTAATGTTCGAAATGTGTTCATTGTATATGAGTAGTTTCATATGGTGAATTATTAATAGAACAGAAGAAAAAGTGTGTGGCTTTTAAACGCAGTTATTGAGTAATAAAAATTATACGATTAATTAAATAAAAAGGTTGAAAGTAAATGAATAATTGCTGATTCTTTTGTGTGCGCGTGTGGACCCATCTAAACAACAACTGTTTTTTATTTTCATAGGCGGGCTGTTCGTATAACTTCGTTGAATACACAAATGCTTTTTCATGTTCTTTTTCGCCCTTTACGTTCAGAATACTGCACAGCTGATATTTGAAATGCAAATTATGAAAGAATAAAGAAAGAACAGAGAATGCTGAAACGAATATACAAAGAAGAAAATGACAAAGTTACGTAACCGATGAGATTTGTGTCGGATCTTCTCTTGTTGAGAGTTCTTGAAATTAATGACAGAAGAATAGCGTAAAACGAATAGAAATATTTGAGAAGTGATTAAAACATAAAATAGGACATTTTTTAGCGACTCTTTAATGTTCAATTTAGGAGAAATATGTTTGGACTTGCCTGAATTATAGTTCGTTTTTTCTTCTGTTAGGGATCCATCTCACGACACAAGTCTGTCTTAATTCATCAGTCTGTCTGCTTGTTTAGCTACCATAGGTTTCTCACTGGTTTCGATTCTTGATTAATATCTTGATAGATTGAAAAACTGAACAGACTTCCCTTGGAAAAAAAATGAAAACTAGAACACACGTTTTATAAAATCAACGAAAATTGAAGAATGATTAGTACATACCACAAACCAAATATTTTAAATATTTCGTACATGCTGCACGGTTTCCGGAGAGTTCATCGAAAAGGCAATTCATCGAAAGACAATTCATCGAAAAGGCAATTCATCGAAAGACAATTCATCGAAAAGGCAATTCTTCGAATAAGCAATTCATCGAGCGACAATCGTCGAAAATGCAATTCATCGAAAAAAATAGTTCACCGAAAATTTAAAATGTTCTAAGTTATGAGAAAACTGATCCATTTAGAACAAAAACTGAATCGTGCAGAATGAGAGAGCAATGCTACTTTAATAGGGAAAAATAATAGAACAATATGATTTCTTATAGTCTTTCTTGTCCGATAACTTTTTCATGTCTGTTTATGGGACTGATTTGTCTGATTTCTGAAGGAAAAGCCCAGCCATCTCCGTATTATGCCTGCTAACTTACCTTTTAGCTGAACAGGACTGATTAAAATTATGCGCGTCGTAAATGGAATTTCAACTACCCAGGTCTTTCTAACTAAACGACTTCGTTTATACCGACTAAACTACGCAGTCTCAATTATTATTATTTTTGTTGCTAGTAGTCATATGCGACTTCAATACAGCAATTATTATCGGTTGAATTTTACTCAGATTCGCTATTTGAAACTTTTACAAGAAAATGTCGAACCGTTCCAGTTTTCAGTTCAGTTATATTCGGGGCGACAAAGAAATAATGTGTCCAAATTATGTATTACAATAACTCTCTGACTTAGCAGAATTTGTAGAAGTGCCAGTACAAGAAGCTATCTGCATGGTTCAGTTTTTGTTCTAAATGGATCACTTTTATCATAATATTATCGAAAATTTAAAATTTTCGACTAAATGTCTTTCGATGAATTTTCATGTAAACATGCTGCACTTTAAAATGAGAATTTCCTGGTAGTGGAATCTTCTGAAGTCCTTTTTCCTCTTCTTTAAATATACTCTGAATTGAAAGCTCAGCTTAGGTCAGTTGGAGAACAAAGAAGGTTTATTAAGCTATCAAATCCAAGGCGAGAAAGAAGTAAACAATGTACGACACAAGTCGATAATTGGGTTAAGTTATTTAATCTTTTCCTTTCGATTGGAGTGACTGGATTTAAAAGGATATCATCGGTCGAGTGAAGAACAGAAAAAAAAAACTTATTTATTAATTAATATATCGCTTTAAAAGGTGAACGCTTCACTAGAAAAGGAGGTGCGTGGATTAAAGTTGCATCATCGAAAATATAAGTTCATTTTGAATAATTCAGTGATGAGAGGTTTTTCAGCACTATGCAGAGATCGTCAGACGTCGTACGCTTGTCGTTTCTTTATATAGATGACCCTGTAGCCTCGAAAGCAGGATGTAAAACGTGCCTTCATTTCAAGAATTCGATAGCAGCTGTCCGCGTGGTTAACCTAGTAGTTGTGCACTTCGCAACCATATGCTGGGGAAGGAGTGTCCTAGGTTCGATTCCCGTCGCCGACGTGAGAAGCTTAAGGATCTTCCTCAGTCATAGCCAAGTTAGCCAGTCTTGGGCGTGGACAGCAGGGTTTTTCCTCAGTTTATCTGGGGTTTTTCATCCCGAAAACAGGCAAACCGGCCCCGTGAACACTCCCTAATACAGTCAGGAATACACGAACCCGGATAAAAATACGGAGAGGATTGAGGTGGTGCCGTACCTCCCAGTAAAAGGGGCTCACGGCCGTTGAATCACCATACGTCGTACGAATTTGAAGAACAGCTTATGGGTTTCGACAAGTCGTCTTGAACAAATCTTATTCTCGGGACATGTCAAGCAATGACCACAAAAATCAAAAGGCTTTTTACTCGTCAGAAAGCAGAAATTACCTCAGAAAGGAGGTAATGGAAATATCACCGAAGCAATTTAATAAAAGGAACAAGAAAATGTAGAAGGATTTTTTCTTTTCTCTGGAAATCATTGTACAAAAATCTGTGAGATGATTGAACCACAGATCGTCATCCTTCGGCTAATCCTCCAAATACAAGTTTGTGAATACTCTTAATTTGCATATTCGAAGAAGAATAATTAGAATGGATGCACTTTAGATGCACTGAAAAATCACAATTGAAACCGTGTTTCAAATTTGAATCACTGTCATTGTTTTTGGAACAAAAGGATCCACTTTTAAATTCTTAATACGAAAAAAAACGTTTTTTCATATAGAGAAAATATTTTTCCAAAATGAATTAGAAACCGTCATTTAAAATTGCATCAATAAATTTATGAAGAACAAATAAGTTAATCATGCATCATTAGACACATTCGTTAAGATAAATGCGATAAAGACGAGTGAACTGTGCTCTTGAAACCAAACATGGAACTTGTTCAGTTCATTTCGAACTCCAGTAAACGAGCTCCATAGAGGGAAAGTTTTTTTTTTTTTTAATCTTGTGAAGTTTCCTTAGTATACATGGCGAGTCACGAGGAGAGAATGTTTTGGTTGTGGTGATAGGCAAAGGTCTTTCGTTTAGAATCACTTCACAGGAAGGAAAGACTGCTCTCAGACACATTGATAGTTAGTTAGTGACGTATAAGTATGTTAATAAAAAAGAATAATATAAAACATAGCTATGGGATTGCTAACAATTACATACTCGAACCCAATTCTGTTAATGCATTTATTTAGGTGCTACAAAATCCCACATTGTCTCAATACGTATTGTCATTTCTACGTGTGGAGCGTTTTATTTTGCAAGTAATTAAAAATGAGTGATAAATGCAGAGTTATATTTTAGAAGCTAAACTGAGCAAAGGTTTAGGGACATTTGTTGCACTGATAAACATCTAATATTCCAAAAATCCAAATCAACGAAATGCATCGTTTTTCTTATACAAAAATTAATAAATAAACGTGATGGAGCTCCATCATGTTGGACGCATCCACACCAATGATAAACCATACAACATGACTGTTCTTTGCCTTGTAGAAAAGAAATCATAGACATGGATGCTAGATAACTTCCATAAAGAAAGCTACTCCCACATAAACACTGACTAAATATTGAAAATTATTGTTAATAGTGGAATGATTATTTCATACTGTCCGCGCGAGTAAACTGCAAATGTTGTTAGGCATCATTTGTGCATAAATAAAACTTCATCACAACACAACAGGTAACATCAAAACCAATTATAACACTCAAGCTGTTCACTTGTGTATTTATTTGTGTGTGTAACACACAAATAAATAAACTAAAATATTTATGACAATATGTGTCATAAATTTAGTAATTAATTTCTTTCTTTTTTTTAATTTTTGCGTGATATTCATAAAATAAAAGAAAATCTAAACACCAATTGGAATCTCATAATTTGTAATAATATGTCTACGAATTTCAACTTAAATATGTAATACACATGAAGGGAAACATTATAACTTGCTACCTACCGACAAAGTAACGTGCTTGGCTTCATTTGACAGACGTAACTGCTTGTACACATCTTTGCAATAACTCCACTAGGCATAGAAGGTGTCGTGAGGTATTTTGCACTAGACAGACAGAATAACGTCATGGAGATAAGAGAAACTGATGGAAAAGTTCATCAATCAGGCCATTTTTCACATTTAAGGCAATACTTACTTGGCCCGAAACAATCCACTGTAAGAATTAGCGGTCGTGTATTTAATGATGTAGAATCCATAAATAGAATAAAAATTGTGACGTATGAAGAAATATTTAATGATGTTTAATGATGTAGAATCCATAAATAGAATAAAAATAAAAATATAAAAATTGTGACGTATGAAGAAATTTTTCATCCTTCAGGTCTCAATTCATGCTGTTGTACATAAGTACGTTTCGAAAAACATCCAAAGAAATCATATGTAATTGTCCTTAATTCCAATTCGTCATGTCCACTGAATATATTCAATTTGTATAAAAGGTATGTAAAAATTTAAAGGGTGTTTCCTAAAATTATTTGTTTTATTGAAAAACCTCAAAATATCGAAATAATTTTTAAATTTAGCTTTAATAATATTTATGACAGTCTTTTTATAATGTTTTCTGGTAAATAAGAAAACATAAAGTCTTCGTATTTATTTTTATATTTCTAATTATTATCTGGCATCGAACAGCATATTGCAAATCAAATTTTTATCCGGTTAATGAGCTAACCAATGCTTGATTCTGTTTGCTTTCGGTACATACGTTTATCCCAGTAACAGTCTCATTAGCAGGGGTTATGCAGTGCTAGTTTCTGTTCAAATATTTATTCAACATTTTATTAAGCCCGAGCATTTACTCCCCAAAATTGTTATGTGGTTACCACCCATGAAAGGTTATTGCTAAAGCAATATGTATCGGTGGACTAAGTTTTTAAAATTTCTTTTTGGTCAGTTTTATATTTATTTTCACATGTACCGTAAAACTAATATATTTTATGTAATGAGTAAAGAACGGGACAATATAACCACTGTTATATTGTATATTCTGTTTAAAGGAACTGGAATTTTATGGAAACCAGTATATTAGTCCACGAATATTTAGTTCATACTTGGCGAATGAAGTTCTCTTAGAAGCTGAGTTACCCTATCTTCGACAAAATTTTTCTTTTTATCTGATAAATTGTTTTCTTCCTCCTTCCTCAAAATCAACTAAACAGAGACGAAGCCATTCTTTTAACCACTCCTGACTCTCATGCCAGCTCTACAACTTGGAATTAGCCAGTTTTATGATAGTAAAGGAAAAATCACACTACTTAATGCTTTCTATGTGTAATTAACAAAATTATTATTAAAATGTAACACTAATTTTATATATAATTTTTATGAAAGCTAAATATCACCATGAAATTTGAATTGCATTTTTAAAGAAACTAATACACTAATGACAAAATTGTGGAAACCTTTTGGATAAAGTGTATTTCTGAGGTTTGATGGTTCATAACACCACTTTTTTTGGAGTAATACCATAAAATTATATATCAGTGGAAAGATGGTTTAATCAAAAATGTAATGTAATAACTTTTATGAAGGATTTTTTTATTAGAACAGTAGTCATAAAGAAGAAAAGTGAAACACATAAAAAAACGAGATTACAAAAATTCTCACAATGTTGAAATATAAATGCTTCATTATCTTGGAAAAGATCACGTGATGAACGCTTCAGTTTGGGTTCAAGTATTTCATTTATGGATTTGGGGTATTTATCTTCCCATTAATCACGCAAATTCTGTCCATACCTTTTGAGGTCATACAACCACAGATCATAACACTAAGTGCTTCACGGTAGGTATAATGCAAATCTTCTCCGATTCTTCTCCTTACGTATTTTATGCCATCACTACCAAACAGGGAGATTTTGGTCGCATCACTCCAAATAACATTGTTCCATTGTTTCGCTGTCCAATTAACATGGGTTTTAGCCCAGCTTAATCTTTTCAACCTTTGTTTGAGAGATAAAAATGGCTTTTTTCGTGGAATTCTAGCATTTAGACCAAATTCCTACAGTCTGCGCCGAACAGTCCTTGCACTCGACTTCACATTGTATTGCGCCATTTCACCTTGTATACACCCAGATGATGTTCTTCTGTCACGTAGGCACAGTCTCTCAATTCGTCTCTCACTTGATGTTGTGCACCTTTTCCTGCCTTTTACCAGTCTGGTTTTGCAGTGACTGAGTCTCCTTATACCTCTTCAAAATTTTAGAAATGCCACTTTTGGTTAAGTTTCCACCAATTTTTCTTCTTATTTCTTCATAACTGCAGCCTTGTTCACTTAATAGTACTATTTTACATCGCTTTCTGGTTGACTAGTCAACTCTTTGTGGTATTTCTTTAAATTTATTACGTTTTACAAGCTCTCTAAATGAAAGAAGACAAAAAAAAACCAACCAAATTGATAGCAATCACATAACACACTGACAAATGTCTTCCTCTTAGCTCCAATACATGACATGACTAGCTGAATCCCACTGGGACCTTATTGGCTCATTGCAAAAACAAGATGACACCTGATTGTCTCTCTAAACATTCATGCTCATTGGCTACATTCAAATGAAGGAAAGCTACTTCATATAAACCTAAGCAAGTTGTGCTTCTTTTTTCTGGTGATTTGGCTATAACTTTACATATAATACAGATAATTGAACAAACGTTGCTGCATTGCATTTTTGATTACATTATCTTTCCATTTATATATAAGTTTATGGTATTGTTTTTTATGGAATGTTTTTTTTTTTTTTTTTCATTTTAGACAAATGCAGGCATAAAAATGTGAGAGCGCTATTCTTTGCCTAAACCTGAAACCGAATGAGCCATTATTAAAGTTATTTCTCAGTGAAAAGTACTCTCCATATTTAAATAATTCTGATCGTCCATCTTCTTCGGGTGTATCAATATTTTGTTGACCATCCTAGAAAATACTAAAATTAGGACGATTTAATGAATTAAACTAAGCAGAATTAAATTATTATCGCGATACATTTAACTGGCTGGGAACTGAATAACCTAACAAAATTATACATACATGTTTTATACAGGTAACTCTCATTATACGCCGGGGATCACCGCGTATATCGAAAACACGTAAAAGTTCATACATATTAAGTGATGAGAGTAGTAAAAGAAACATTCAATACGTATACAACATATAATTATTAAATCAGTTGTTTCAATCAGTTATTTTCAAGATTAATATAGTGTATCGTAACCACATCTCAATCACACCTTCTTTAACTGGCATGCTGAAGCTGGAGACTCATAGGAGGTTGAAAGATGCTTTCAAAGGATCTCTCAATGACTTGTAGTTTTTAACTGCTGATTTTAGACATCCTTGTATCATTTTAGGACGTTTTCAATCTCACTTTTCACTTCAGAACTCCTCATGTGGACAGAGTGGTGTCTTTGAAGAGCGCCATGGCACCTTAAGACATGACCTCGTTGTAGTCTTTTCTCAGGTTCAACCTCCACAAGACTCAGATTCCTTACCGATGTGAATTTCCATAGCTAGAAGATATTTATTGCTCATTCCTTCTGGTGTGATTCAAGTGACTTGTCCGCATTTTCTTCGTTGATCTCCTTAAACCTGATAGGTTACTGTCAGTGGTGTTCTTTGCGTTAGTAACATCATCCTTCGACGTTAAACCTTTAATAAGGTTGACAGCCTCAGGCAAGTTAAGGTCACACACTCTTGATACAATCAGGAATAAATTCATTCCAGGAATCGCGAATGATATCAGTTGACCACCTGTCGTCTCTTGGTTGAATATGTAGGTACTATTGGACATACACCTCCAGAAGAATCACTCAAGTCATGTTGAGAAAGTGGAACTCAAAATGACTCTTTTAACAGTCGAACTACCCACAACTTGTAGAAAAAGGTGTTCGATAGCTTTCCATCTGTCTTGAAATCATACAAATCTTTCGTTTTCTCGTGTATGACTGCTCCAGACAAAGGCATGTTTAATCTCTTTCCATACAGCCATCATCTTTTCCATTTTCAACTGCATGATATCGAGATTTAGTAACTCTAGTCACGCTGGGATTAGTGGATGATTGAGCGCTCTTGCGAATTGTCTCACTATGTTCAGGACAGGTTCTAATTGTAAAATCATTCAGTACTGTGGCCCTGTGAATACGATTGCTACGTTCACCTCTATCAAATTTATTCAGAATTCCCAGTTTCACTTCAAATGAATGGGATTTACTAAGCCTAGTTTTCAATTGGTGTTCATGGACATTTTCCTTTTCATTCATTCTTAGTTTCCTTTGTTTTTCTCTTGCAGAAGTCTTGATTAAAGGGTGCCGAAGATATTTAAAGATAATGAAAATATCGCAAGCTCAATAAGGCCTTGATCAAGGCACATGCGCAGAAGATTCCACCACCTTGGATAGAAACAACACTAATCATTATATGGAAGTTTAATGGAACTGCGTATATGCAAAAACGCAGAAAAGGAGTGCTTGTATTACGAATGTTACCTGTATTATATTTTCTTCTTAAAAAAACTGCTAAAACTATTTTATTCCTCAAAACAGGAACAGGGGAAACCATTATTTATGCCTAAAGTTTGAAGGCAAGCTAGTGGGTAGCTGATCTCAACCGTTATCCAATCACAGAATTGCTGGACCAAGACTATTACTGATTTCCAATCAGCATCTGAAGAAAAAAGAACACCACACTGTCGCCATCTCGTGGTCTTTAACGGTAATACTGTATAATGTCTGAAATAATGCGAGATTTATGGTTACCTTTCTGAGTTTAGGACAGGAAACACTCAGCTTTCAATGGTGGGCGACTAGAGTCAAACTTAGAACTGTTTGTTTTCGGTCTGCCTATCGCTACGGAATGTAAACCCCCATTTCCACAGAGGTACACGGCCTTCATATGTCGTTATCTTTTTTTTTTTACAGAAACGAAGTAGAGAACATATTTCTTTTGTTACTTTGGACCAAAGTTATCTCTGTAGATGGCACTCATATAATTAATTCCTGAAAATATGTAAAAGATATTTATTATGTTGTCTTGCCATGCATCTATAGACAAACGATTATGAGTACGAAGATGCTGGTCAGAATACTATTTTTCTACCCAACTAGTGGATTCATATTATATTAAATTCATATTATATTCATATTAAAAGAGAAACTAAGCAGCATTGTAGAAGACAAATTACTAGAAGAACAAAATGGTTTCCGAAAAGGCCGATCCTGCATAGATCCAATTTTTACTTTCAAATTATTAGTAGAAAAGAAAAGAGAATTTCAACACGTGGCCTTTATTGATTATGAAAAAGCCTTTGACAAAATTAGTCGACAAAAATTGTTTAAAATATTAACCAATTTAAACATACCAAACCAACTTTTACAATCTATTCAAGAAATATATACAGGAAATAAAATAGCAGTTAAATTAGAACACACCTCAGAATGGAAAGATATATCAAGAGGAGTACGACAAGGATGTACCCTCTCACCTCTGCTTTTCAATATATATATAAATGAAATATTAACAATCTGGAAACAGCATAACCCATTTGGTATACAAATGACCCCGCAAATGAAGATAGATACACTACTATTTGCAGATCATCAAATAGTATTAGCTACATCAGAAGATGACTTACAAAGATCATTAAAATCTAAATGTTATCTCAAAGCAATATAATATGACAATATCTAAAGAAAAAAAAACAATGGTATTCAAAGGAGAAAACCCAATAAGAAGTAAAATAGTGATAGATAATAAAATACTAGAACAAGTAAACACTTTCAGATACTTGGGATGTGATCTATCATACGAAGAAGAAAAAGTCATAGACACTAAAATATCAAACTTTGTTAAAGTAAATGGCATAATAAATAATATATTTAAGCCATCCCTAGTACAAAAACCAACTCTACTATACGGAAGCGAAACATGGACCATGAAAAGGAAAGATGAAAAACGAATTCAAACAACAGAAATGAAGTTCCTCAGGGAAACAGCTGGATATATATCAAATGGGACCACAAAACAAATGAAGAAATCTTACAATCCCTGAAAATAAAACCATTTAATTACTACATAAGATAGTATAAACAAAAATGGATAAAACATTTAAATAGATAGAATTTAAAAATGGATAGAATGGACAACAGCAGACTACCAAAAATATTATACAGATACAAAATAAGTGGAAAAAGAAGAATCGGAAGACCAAGAAAGGGATGGCATGAGACCGGAACAGACCACTTGGCCTAAATTCCATGTTAGGAAAAAAAAAAAAGAAGAAGACTAGTGGATTCATTCAGGAATGAAAAGCTCACGTTTATTGTACGGAAAACTGTGCAACCACCTCATGAGAACGGCTATCTTACCCTCGCTGAAGAAATCCGAATCAATGTTCCTCACGTGTTAGAGATAAATGGAATCCGGGTTTTTCTAACTTAAAAAATCGCATAGCCGGCAGAGTCTAGTGTGTAGAGAGGATTGAGTTCATAATCTAAAAATCCAAGTTTTTTGACTCTGTTAGGCTATTTAGTTTAGGACTTAAGTGTGATGAAGCACCCGTTCAAAAAAAAAAAAAAAAAAACACTCTTATGCAATAAAATTTATAACTATTAATTTTAATATGTCATGCAAGTTTATAACGCATAACGCCACTGTCAAGATGGGTGAAGCAAAAATGCTTTTCATATTCTTCTTTGGCTGTAATTAGACTTATTTCGGAAATGGAGTTTTATGAGCTTTACGCTCGCCCTCTAGGGGTAGTTGTTTTATTTTTGGTCAGCTGGGAGTACAATAGCCTTCGGTCTTTCGTATTTGTAGTACTCTGTTTCGTTGTAATTGACAGCTTGTACGATCAGTAGGTTTGAATGCGAACTTGACTTGATGAAACTTTTCTGCGAGATCACGAAGAAGGGAGGAGATGTATGGAATTCAGGTTTCTCGATGAATATGCGAATTTCCGATGATCCATGAGGCATCTAGAATCATCCTTAGGCACTTATTGTGAATTCTTTGTAGTTTTAAAATGTTTGATCGTGAAGTCTGACTCCATGCTGGTGAGTCGTAGGTAATAACTGGACGTATAACCATCCGGTAAACTGGTAATTTATTTTATAAATTCAGTTACTTTTGTGGTTGACCATTGGGTAGAGTTGAGCTATTACTTTGGATGTCTTAGAGCGAATGAGATTGATGTGCTTGTTAAAAAGGAGTTTCTTATCCAGTAGCACCCCAAGATATTTGGTTTCTGATTGCTATGGGATCTTTTGACCAGACAGCAGGATGTCTTCTTTAATGCAGACCTTTTTTATAGCGATTAACATGGCTGAGCTTTTGAGGGTATTTACTTGAATCCCCCAGTTTTTTTCTCAGGACGTTGATACTTCTACTGATAGCCAGGTGAAGGCTGAGAGACCTTGCTGGAATAGAGGTGTCGTCGGCATAAAGGGCGGCAGTGGTTGTTCTTGAATTTAGAGGGATGTCTCATACATAAACTGAGAACAGAAGTGTGGCCAGAAGGGAGCCTTATGGTACACCAGCTAGAATTTTGCGCCTTGATGAAACAATTCCGTTAAGCTTTACTTGCATGTATTTTCGCTATGGTATGAGTAAATAAGTTATACTAACTTAATTGGGATGTTGTTTTCAATAAGTATGAAGATAAAGCCTTGATGCCAGAGCTTATCGAAGATATTGGCAACGTCCAAGAACACAGCAGCAGTGTGGAGGTGCCAGTTTAAACCATGGATGATGAGTTCTGTTAATCGGTGAATTTGCTGTACTGTGCAGTGAGCCTTGCGAAAACCAAAATGCTCATTTAGAATTATTTTACGTTTGTCCACTGCTAGTTGTAGCCTTGTTAGGATGACTTTGTTACTTTACCGAGGCTGGAAAGAAGACTGATGGGCCTGTAGCTTTGGAGAAGTTGTGTGTTATTACCTGGCTTTTTCAGAAGAAATGATGTCAGCAGTTTTCCAAGCTGTGGGAAAGTACTGGAGTCTTAATATGAAACTGGTTGTATTAACGAGATGAACTATGGCCTTCCTTGGGAGTAATTTTATTATTCTGTTGGGGATGCCGTCGGGACCAGGAGCCTTTTCATTCTTCAATTGGATGTAATTTTGATTATCTCTGTTGGAGTAGTGGGGGTGATGAGATATGAATTATCCTTAGACAGTCTTAAGGCTTTTCTGACCTGACCATGAACTTTATAGATGAGATTAATATTTAAGTTTTCGTAAGATGGGCTGCATAGATTTTCCAGGTTGTCAATTAGGGCTTCTACTTTGTCTTCATCTGAGTGTGCAATTCCATGTTTAGTTTCATAGGGGATACACATTTATTTTTTGGCTAGATGGGTGAAGCAAGAAAGTTTTTCATATTCTCCATTAACTGTAAATGAAAATGTATGGCTACATTTTCTAGAACTATAAGTTCTGATCATAGATGTTATGGATCAAAGGTGTTATGGAACTTATAAGCTCTGATCATAGCAGGAGGATAATAGCAATAGTTGAGCCTCAGTTAAATATACAAACTTTATTGGCTACAGCATTGCCATCGATTACCCTCCCTGGGAACCATTTTAGTTGCCTCGTACGACATGCATGGGCTACAGTGGGGCTGGTATGTAAGTAAAGCCCTCTTTAAAAATTAAGACGTTCCCCCGGACCGTTCCACTCAGCGTTGGCTGCACTCAGAGATGACCCCCCCTCCGCTCATGTTCCAGGGAAAAGCATCCACCGACAAGGACTCCCCCACGAGTTAAGCCGGAGAACACCCTTCCCAGAGACTCAAAATACTCTCTCAGGGCAAACACCCCGATATCTAATCTCCCCCCTCACCAGGAGAAAAATTTCGGAAGAATCATGCAACATTCTACGGTTACACTGGGGCTATTCTTATTCCGGCCGCCACACATGGTATACAAATATATAAATTTATATATTTATTTATATGTACACATTTCTTATCCTTATAAGGACTGGCTTAAAGGGGCGAAGCAAGAATGCTTTTCATCTTCCCCGTTATCTGTATAGGACAGTGTAGGGATAATAGGGATAAGGTGTTATTAAGCTATAAAGCTCTGATCATGGCAAGAGGGTAACAGCAATAGCCGAGCCTCAGTTAGAACTTCATTGGCTACAGCATTGCCATCTATTACCCTCCGAGGGTTTTTTTCTCCACCTACTTCCCATGTACAAATACAAATACAAATTTATATTTAGAGATATATTTTAATTGAGTAATATTAAAAGCATATTTGGGTGTTTTAATCAATTTCTCTTTTATTCTATAGAATCTTAATTCAGTTGACTATTTTTCATAGCCAACATTGTTATTTATTTTATTTCCTACCTTTCTTAGGATCGAAATGTCTCTGTATAACTAATGAGAATATTTTTCACAAAGGATAATAAAAGTTAAAAACTTTATTATATAGTATGACATGTCACAAACAATGTGGACCTACACACACATCCCGAATACTTCATTTAACTTTATATTTTGATCTATTGGTTGGGAAAATTAGCTTGCCATTATAAAATTTTATATTGCCTTTTAAACGTTATATCAATTTTAGAAGACTTAAAATCGACTGTACAGGTATGATGTGTAGCGGAACTTCGGATAATACGAAATACTATTTTGTGTGTAAATTTTATCTGCTGAGATAGAGAAGCATAGACATTTCATGCTGGATGAAATGTCTATACTTGTCTATGCTAGATACTCATCGGTCCACAGCAGCACAAACTGAAAGAGTAGATTGACTCAGGGAGACAGTGAGTTTGTGTGTTGCCAAATTCTTCAGTCACCATTAATAATAAAGCACAATTCATTATTTTTAGTGCAAGTAATTATTAATGACATTAAACCCAGTTTTGTTGTTTAACAATATGCTCGGTGATGTTTTTTCCGTAAATAGAATCAAATTTAGCACTCCAGTTGAATATTTCTTTATAGCAATATTGAAATAATATTGATTGAAACAATCCTTATATAGTCCTTATAAGGACTGGCTTAAAGGGGCGAAGCAAGAATGCTTTTCATCTTCCCCGTTATCTGTGGAGGACTGTGTAGGGATAAGGTGTTATTGAGCTATTAAAGCTCTGATCATGGCAGGAGGGTAACAGCAATAGCCGAGCCTCAGTTAAAACTTCACTGGCTACAGCACTGCCATCCATTACCCTCCAAGGATATTGGATTGAATGAATCAATCACCGCATCTCACGGTCGATTGAAACAATCCTTATAAGGACTGGCTTAAAGGGGCGAAGCAAAAATGCTTTTCATCTTCCCCGTTATCTGTAGAGGACAGTGTAGGGATAATAAGGTGGTATTGAGCAATTAAAGCTCTGATCATGGCAGGAGGGTAACAAGCAATAGCCGAGCCTCAGTTAGAACTTCACTGGCTACAGCATTGCCATCCATTACCCTCCAAGGGTATTGGATTGGATGAATCAATCTTCCAATAAGTCTATTTTCTCTCAGTTAAAAAACATATATATTCTAAGATAAAAGGTGTTTTAAATTTATTATTATTATTATATACAGATTGTAGATAAATCTAAATAGAATTAAACAAAAAATTTAATTTATTTCATGCATCGTTATTAAATATAAATAAATTAATTCTAATAAAATACTCTTCGGATAAATGAATAAAATTCTCTCTCGAAATGGCTGTCAAAATAATCTTGGAAATTCATTCTTGTGAATCCAACATAATTAAACTAATTGTCCGAAAAGATCACGCTTTTTCCTCTTTTTAAAGAAATGAAATTTTTATTTCTTTACCTCACGTATGGATCACATGGTCCTTAATCCACGATGTTTCTTTCTTTCATTCTTGCTTTTTTTTCCTTATTTTAAAATCACTTACTTCGCTTTACCAAGAAAAATTCATTTATATTCCCAATACCATGTTCCATCACTACGCCATCAAATTCCATCGAGCCAATTATTAATAATTGGCTCGATGGAATTTGAAATTATTATTAATATCAGACCCAATTATTGTATTAATAAAAATTATCCAATTAAAACCAAAACTGAACCATTCGGATATTTTTTATTTTTGCTTCTTTTTCTTTTTTTTGTTGCGTATTTGCTTCCTTTTCTGTAGCAGCTCAATGGATCATTCAAGTCTATGCTGCCATCATCAGGTTCCCCTCTCCCTCTCTCTCTCTCTCTCTCTCTCTCTCTCTCTCCCTCTCTCTCATGGGCTGACTCTGAATTGTCTATTCGTCCGACTGACTCTAGTTTCATAGCCATATCTACCCTTCCATCCATCTTGCTTGAGGGTCTTCCTGCTGGTGTTTTTTTTGTCAGTGTTTATTTGGAACCAGTCCTCAAGTCGATTGTCCGAAAGTGTTCAGGCCTGTATGGTCAGTAGAGCCTCCGTAGTCCACAGTTGTTTTGCCTGAGGTACTCAAATGACGTGTTCGAAGAGGGAGAGGGACAGCATGTCGAGAGAAATGGGGAGTCGGTTTCTCATCGGTAGTTCCCCGTCGTGTGTGGTGGGAGGAAGAGCAGTTACCCTCGTCTGTCTGTTAGGATTGGGATGTTTTTTATATCTCTTAGCTTGTGGAACTTCCCTGTCATTAACGCGTGCATCTATTTTTGTGGGGTTGTGGCGATTTGTACAAATATAATATATGTTGTGTGTAGGAGGATTAGTGAGGTTCTCAGTATTCCTACTGTTATTTCTTTATGTTATAGTTTGGATTTTTAAGGTATTCTCTGCACGTTTTGCGTATCTTGGAGGGGAGGATTAGCTTACCTTTATTCGTATATACATTTAGTTTACTTATTTTAATGCTAAGTACGATTGCTTTGATGATCTGGATAAACAAACACCATTCTAGGGTTTTGAATTTCTTGGAGGAGATGGGGTAGTTATTTCAAATTCGCGTTGATTCCTGGGGGATTTAATGAATTTTCTATGTCGAATCGAATATTGGTAAAGCTATATTCGATTCCACATAGAAAATTATAAAATTTATTTGATGCTCAGACACTAGTTTGTGATAAAAACAACACAGATTTGTATACCACAGTGTAGCAAACACAAAATCAATACATAAGAGATTTTCTACAGACCTCCAAGATATTCTCATTTCCAAACGGCAGAAGTATTAGACTCGCCCCAGGAACCGAGACAAGTTTGCGGGCGACTATGTGTAAATCATTCTATTCGAAATATTTGCGTACTTTATATAAATTTCTCTTTCTTTCTTTTCTGTCATTTAACTCGCACTTTCTCGGATGAACAGGACAACCGTTTGGTTCCTACTCTGTTTTCGTCTGGACTGAGGCGAACGAAGATTTGTGGAAGTGATTAGTGTAATAATTTCCATCCTCCCACACTGTACGGGACTCTCCCTCATTGGATTGGATCAGATTTTCACATTGACGTAGTTTGTCTCCGTGTTACAACGTGCGAAGCCTCTACGACATGGGGAGAAAGAATCATCCCTAACTTAAATTGCTTGTTTGCTTGTTCGTAACAAGGATATTTGTAATATTTGCTTTAATGCAATCTTTGATTGTGCATTAACATTTTTTTAAATAACGTTTGATGTATCTTAAAGCATCTGCTACTATTTTGATCTATTAGAGAACTTCATTCTTGTAAAGTTTTCTCTTGCCGGAAATATGGTTCCATAAAACAGTAATTTTCAAAAAATGTTTTGTCGTCATACTTAAATTTCAGAAATCTCAAACAATATTAAAATCTGTTCGCGAAATTTCTTAAATCTATCTGCTTCTGTGTTATGATCACAATGGCATAAGAAGGTGGCACATTTGTAAAGAAGTGAAGGGCTTTCTCGAGTTATTACCAAGGTAATAAATCGAACTAAATGAACAATGATTATATGCTATGGCGCAAAAAAAAAAAGTACTCAACTTCCACATTCCCTTCAGTACACGTGGTATGACATATCCCATTCAACTGCATGCATATTAATAAAAGAGCACGTGTCTGCGCCAATATATTTAGCTGTAGCTATGGTGTTGACGGTGGAAGAAATGTCGTTTATTGTTCAACATTCATTAACCCTTTCAGAAATCGAGCATTCAGACCTTTGAATAACTGTACAAAGAGATTTAATATAAACTGCATAAATGTACACATCATCAAAATATCAAGGATATAATTAAGCACCTAAATATGATAATTGGCATTTTCTTCTGTCATTCATATTACTGCCTACACCGATGCTAGATATTGCTTATCATAATGAGAGCAAAATAGAGTCTGTAATGTTTTTCTTCTGGAAACTCCTCAAATAAAAAAAAAACTACCGTAGACTTTAATAATATATTAATTAGGATTAAGGAATACGAGATGGCGCAGTTGTCTGGCCTACTGTCTGCTGGATACCTTGTAATCGTCAATAGCTCTGAACTCAGATTTCGTCCATAAATATGTCCACCGATTTCCAAAAATTTGTATAGCTAAAAGGGTTCCATAAACTTCCTTGGATAATAAAATACGTTATGAATTTTATTTATTTATTTATTTCTCTGCACTACCGCTTTCAACAACAAAATATGGTAAAATTTCTGTTCAGAAACGTTTCCATGTTTTACAGAGAAATAAATAGGAATTTTCAGTCATTAGGATTCAGAAACAGTTTTTAGACTGAGTAAAATGCTATAACAACAACAACAAAAAAAAATCAGCGGACTCGTTTCTTTTAGAACTAAAACAGAAAAAAGCGTCTTTGGATTCACCAAAGAAGTTTTTATTTTTCTTGTCAATTAACAAAAAGCTCAGGCGCAAATCGTTATTATGCTTTTAACTTATGCGCATGCGATTATGAGTTCAAGAACTGTATAGAAAGAACGATTACGTTTTATTTTCATAAAGCGGGAATGCTGATTACGTTGTTTAAGCCATGTCTCAAAAAGATATAAAATTAATTCAATAATCATAATTAAAAAGTTACGTTTCCCAAGAAGGAGTAATGGTTGTTCGAAATACACCAAATTTAAATTCAAATATAATTGACTCAAATTGATTGCAATCATTTATCACTGTAGACCTGGATCATTTCAGGTAGAGATAAAACTTCACTTCGCATTCTTTATTCTTTCGTACTAATACTGTTACGCACTTATAAGGAAATTATGATGAAATTCTTTCGTATTAATACCTGTTACGCACTTATAAGGAAATTATGACGGTTAATTTGATGAAATTTGACGGTTAATTAAACCAGCTTTAGAAAGCTTATTTCTAATCATGTGTTGAATTTAATTTATAACCAATCAAGACGACTTCAGATGTCAAAGACATTATACTTATAACTGGGTTATAAAAATAAGAATTAAAAAACTATTTAAGGTTAAATTTTGCAAAATAACAGCATGTTATAATAAAAGGTACATTTTTATTTTTATTTTATTTTGTACTTCCAAGACTTGGGATAACAGAAATCATATGGATAGCCGACAAACTTTTGCTACATATATTTTGACAAATTATCTTATTTGTGTTTATTTGAACAGTTGAACAGTCCTTATTTTTATAAATAATGACAGTTCAACTATAGATGCGTTAGATTGCCTTCTGTAGTGAACAATATTATTCAAAATTCCTTTTGGTGCTTGATTAGAAAAATTTGAATTCCAGTGTTTTTAGAAGAAGAGTTTCCCTCTTCTTCTAAAAACACTGGAATTTGGGCAGAAAATATTTGTAGAAGAGACGCAATTCGGAAACTAATCATAAGTTGTTTAAGTGATTACAGGATATAGAGAAAGAGAAAAAGAATCTTTAACTGTTAAGTTGAGCATTGTCAAATGAAAATGAGGAAAAACTAGGCTCGGTTTTGAAGTTACAGCGCTTATGTATATGAGGAACAGGGTGGGAGAAATAACAGAAACTAGAGGAACACCTACATTAAATATGGAGATTAGTCAATGCCTGTCCAAAGTGATTCGATAGCTACCCAACCTTTCTACGTTTTCGTTCAGCATTGACACTTATTCATGTTATTGTTACGCTGTTCACTCCCAACTCCCCAAGATAGTGTATTGTTCTAGTGTATGCGCTCAATTTCTCAAGATGCTCATAGGATTTACATCTGAACGATTGCCTTCGAACTGTGGAGTGATTTATCGTTACCCTTGAAGAACTAATAAAGGAATGCGATTCAACCTTCATCTCCATGTCGAAGACTACCTCCACTGAATTCTCTTCAGGGTTATATTTGTCATCCATTCTTTTTTTTTTTTACCGGAACAACTTAAAAACTTTTGCGTTACTTCGTTGTCAAATTTTTTTCTTATTCTAGTGGAAGTTTATCCACTTTGAATAGTTTAAAAGAATCATGCCCTATGCAATAGATGTTACCAGCACAAAGGTTTAGAAAGAGAGACCTTCACTAAAAAAATTTTAAGAAATAGAGCGGGAAGAAAAGGGGTGTAAGAATATTTGCGCTACATTTCTCTCACGAGCATACCACCGAATCTTCTACTGGAATTGGGAGACAACAGAACAACTACCGAACTCAGCGCGGATGACAAGGCACACACTAAACAAAGAAAAAAAATAGAGAACAAAGAATTTCATTTCACGTTTCATTTTGGCTCTCAGCACGTGGCCACGCAACACGTAATTTCGAAATGATGATGTTGGATATTATGGAAAGGTAAATAGAAATTATAACAATTGTTGTTTTGACAAGCCATTATTTAGAGCCACCCAGTAAAAATGTTTTTAACGATCGCTAATATAATTATAATGGACAACAACCATGAGCAAAATCTGTCGTTTCTATAGTAGTAATATAATGAAAAAAAAAAAATGCCTGAGATAAAAATGGACAGAAAGTAATCTAAAAAAGGTAAAAATGCGCCTTATCACTTGTTGGGGGAAAAACATCAAAATAAATAAATCTCTTAATAAATTGTAATTTTCTTTATATTTTTTTTACTTTGTATTTTCAGTTCATCATAATTTTTAAAACTATATCGCCAGCAAAGGTTGGACGTTTGTAGAGCCTCTGCTACTAATGGCTCCCGAAATGTGTTAAGCAAGTCTGAGCGCGGTTAGTAGTTGGAAGGGGTAGGATCGTTTGATACTGTTAGCACACTCTCCCTCGATGAGTCTTTGGACTCCCCGGAGGTGTCACATAATAATATCTCAAACAAAATTTCAGTTCAGTTAACAATGACAAAAATTAAACGTTATAACAATTTATAATTCTCTAAATAATATATATATTTTTATAAAAAATATATGGAAAACTATTAGGTTTAATAAATTGTTTCTTTAAAATTATGCGAAATGAAAAATTCCTGTAAATTCTAAATTATTTGAAATAAACCTTTTAGCAATAAAAATAAGAACTAGTGAATAACGTACGCAAAAGGAAAGGTGAGTTTTCCGTTGAAATAGATATGATGAGAATCAATCGACCGTGAGATGCGGTGATTGATTCGTTCAATCCAATACCCTTGGAGAGTAATGGATGGCAGTGCTGTAGCCAATGAAGTTCTAACTGAGGCTCGACTATTGCTGCTACCCTCCTGCCATGATTATAGCTTTAATAGCTCAATTACACCTTATCTCTACACTGTCCTCTACAGATAACGGGGAAGATGAAAAGCATTCTTGCTTCCCCCCTTTAAGCCAGTCCTTATAAGGATAAGGATAAGAGTTTTCCGTCGTTTTCGTCATCAAAAGCGATATGAATGCAGGATCACATTGACACTTGAGATCATGAATTGGTTAATCTGGTAGACGAATTGAACTAAAAAACAGTACATTACACTGATACTTGCAAAAACATGGAAAATTACGTGGCAGGTAACAAAACAGAAGTTTATAATCTACTTATTACTTATTTTAAAAAAAAAAACTAATAAATTCTCTCCGATGAAGGAAACTGTAATGGAATCCCATCCGAAAATGGATGATATCCTTAGCATTTAAGCAATCTCCACCAGATGCACTACGATAGTAGAAAAGTGTCTCGTTGTTTTGATGCGTTACACACGTGCTGCTGTATATTCTAGGGAGATATTATTAGTTTATCAATACACCGAAAAGTGGGGGAAAGCAATCCTCCAAGCATATTCCTTGTGAAATGGTTGTCCCTCAAATATTTGCAGTGTTTTAGAAGTGCATCCCATCGTGGGTCTCCACATTTGTAGTTTCTTGATCAAGGAAGTCAAAACATTTTCAATACATGTTAGCTAAAACAAGTGGACCTTGTTTGCTAAAAACAGACTGAGGATTTCGCGTGTCCCGATACAGGATAGGAAATATCGAAGGAAGAGCAAACATCTCCCTCCACTATACTACGCTTGTTGTGTTTCCTATATATATGAAATTACAGTAATACTGTAATGATACTAAAAGAGTGGTTTATAATATATTAAGTTTACTAAAAGCATAACATAATATAATTAAAATACTTCTTATTTTTCCTTTGGTTTGAAAACAAAATGATGGCCTTTTTAATATATTTCTTCGATGCTTAATTTGACCTTTGTAATCAATGGAACTTTTATACAAGATAAGAAACTCTTTCAACATCTTACGAAAGATCCACATGATCATGTACAAATTCTAGATTCACTCATCGAAATTCACTCAAAGGAAAATGGTACCGCGATTTTGATGAGAACGGACGTGTTATTTTAGACCGATCCTGATTACATTGCATACAAGGTTTCTCAGTAATCTCACATTGCACTGGGGCTAACACAGTGTGATTCCTACTGTCTCCCCCTCTGCACGAAACGTGCTAGAGATCAAATGGCCGGCAGGCCCCCACCCGCTATGAGGACCAGTGGTGGATTTAAGATTTTTATAGGGAGGTAGGTTTATAAACTGTGGCCAAGTGTGATATTGATACTCCTTTTCCCCGATTAGTAGGTTGCATCAAGACTTAATTTGCTAGTAGACCAACTCAGTCTACAGGACACTTGTTGGCAGGCTTCAAGCTCTGCGGGATTATATACTGCTAGTAGTCCATCTAGGTCTACAGGATACTTTGCTGGCAGGTCCCTAGCCCTGTGGGATTATTTATACTGCTGTCAACCAATTTCTGCTGGCAGGAAATCGCCATTTTGACATGAAAAACATCAAAGAACAGATCCAGATCCTTAATAAGGAGCAATCCCTAGGTACTGAAACTCATAATAGGCAAGCTAGAATATGACTGGCCAGGATTTATAAAACAATACATACACTCTAATGATCAGGATGGAGAGGAGGAGGAGAATGAGATTTCACAAGATGAACTCATTGCTGCTCTGTCACCAAAATCCCCCTGTCAAAACAACTCTCAGAGAGAACACTCTAACAAAAGAAGAAGGACTATAGAAGACCAGATGGATGAAGACACACCAACATCAGATGTCCCGAGGAACACTGAAAAGGTTCCACCTGTTACACTAAAGGACAAGGACAAATGGACCACTGTCACATCAGCCCTTAGGGAACATAAAATCTCATATTCCTGGGCTAAAAATCAAGATGAAGGAGTCAAACTCCAGCCAGCCTCAGTCACTGACTACAGACAGTTAACAAGATTAATGGACAACAAAAGTCTTCCATATCACACTTTTGCTTTACCCGGTGAAAAAAATCTCAAAGTAGTACTTCGCGGGGTAACCGAAGGTGTCACCTGTGAAGAAATCGGTGCTGACCTTATGAGTCGGAACCTAACACCAGTGAAAATGAGATGCTCAGGGCAGATAAACGTCCAATGCCACTGTTACTCATAGAAATTGATAAGGCACAGAAAGAAATATATGAACTAACAACGATCTGTGGTCTCAGAATTTCTACTGAACCACTGAGGAAATGGGCAGTGCCAAAGGTTTGGCCATGCCCAAAAACTTTGCAAGGCAAATTACAGGTGTTTAAAATGCGGCGAGGGTCACCAGACCGTTATGTGTATAAAGCCAAGATCCACACCAACTAAATGCGCCAACTGTGGAGGACCTCACTCCGCCAACTACAAGGGATGCATTACACACCCAAATAATCGAGGGTCAGCAAAAACTACCCTTCCAACACATTTCAGCGATGCTCAAGACAGCCGTGCAAGTCGCGCCCAGGTCCAAATTATCTCCAGCTTGACAACTCAGGAAGGGAAACAAATGCCCATAACTTATGCAGAGACAGCACGAACAAAGGCTGCTCCATCTCATGATCAAACAAGCTCAAATCTAACATCAGTACTAACTGCTTCACTAGCTACCATGATACAAATTTAGTAAGACAAATCTTTCGCCATCCTCCACGAAAAGATTCCTACAAGATACCCACTCAATTCTGACAGCCCTCAATAATGAATAGAAGAAACTTCCATCCCAACTCTCTCATGATCACTGCATGAAACGCCAATGGATTGAATAACAAAATCCTAGAATTACAGGAAAAATGAAACACATCTCAGGACAGCTAATAACCCCAAATTACGGAACTATATTATGTACAAAACAGATAGACTCACCAGCAGCGGAGGACGAGGAACAGGCATATACATTAAAAACTACCTAAGCCACAATGTTCTGACCAATCCACAAAACAAGAACCTAGAGATAATAGGCATTGAAGTTCATACCAACAATGCTGGCAGTATCAAAATCTATGTTGTATATAATTCACCAAGCATTCCATTACTGGTATTTGATTTGGACACCATTCTCGGTTTCACATAATCCAACATCATGGCTGGTGACTTTAAAGCCAAACATACAGCCTGGCATAGCTCCACAATCAACGACAAAGGTCGAACTCTAAATCATTACTCAACACAACATTCTATTGTTGTAACCGGACCCACGGAGCCTACCCATCACAGCTCAGCTGGAAGTTCAGATGTACTCGACATAGTCATCCTCAAAAACATCAGATACCAATATCAGCTGGAAACAATAAATGAACTTTCGTCCGATCACATCCCTATTCTGCTTCAACTCGGTACACAAGAACAATTTTCCCCTCCCCACTCTTTCATATCTTGGGAAAAACTCTCCAGAATCCTTCATGATCACATTGGCCCAGTCCCTACTATTCACACTAAAGAGGAGATAGAATTGGCTGCAAACAACCTTACCAGTCAAATAAAAAAAGCAATAAAGTCAATTAACCAAAATACAGTCTTTCATCCAAGTGGTCGGATCCCCGAGGAAATCATGGATTTAATCAGACTGAAAAACAAAACCAGAAAGAGGTATCATAACACAAGAGCCCCTCAAGATAAAACAAATTTGAATAAATTAAACAGGCAAGTCCGAGAAGACCTCCAAAAACATCGAAACCAAGAATGGGAATCTACGTTAACAACTTAAACCCAGAAGATAACTCCATTTGGAAGTTCTTGAGAACCTTCCGCACTAAAAGACAACTTTTACCTACTATCAGACCCGGTCAGACCACGAAGGGAATAGCCCATACTGACAAGGAAAAGGCTGAGGCGCTGGCGGACAGCTGGGAAAGTCAATGCAACCCCTCATATGAAAATTTGAACATCAATTTCATCTACAAGGTTGACGCCGAGTCGGGCAGGCCATAACACAACAAAAAGATGATCTAGAACCTCTCACACCCACTTCTCCAACAGACGTTATAAATATCATAACCCACCTGAACAACAATAAAGCTCCAGGTTCAGATGGAATTACAAACAAAATAATCAAACTGCTCCCCAGAAAAGCCATTGTACATCTAGTCAGCATAATTAATGCCATCCTCAGACTCAAGTATTTCCCCTTAACATGGAACATAGCAGATGTCACGCCAATCAAAATGATTGGAAAAAACACCCAACTTCCTGAAAGCTACAGATCTATCGGTCTTCTGTCTAACCTTGGAAAGATCTCAGAAAAAGTAATCCTTACAAGACTTCAATCGCAAATGGATAAACTAGACATAATCCCAAATGAGCAATTTGGATTTAGAAAAAACCACTCCACCGTTCAGCAGATCCACAGACTGATTGAATTAATCTCCGAAGGCTTCAACCGGAACTTCATACAGCTGCAGTCTTTTTAGATGTTGCAAAGGCTTTTGATAAGGTGTGGCATCAGGGTCTTCTCTACAAGTTCATCACATTCAATATGTCTACTAATCTAGTTAAAATAATTCACTCATACCTCAGAGATAGATATATGCAAGTCCAAATAAATGAAACTGTGTCAACCAGACGCAAGGTTCTGGCGGGAGTGCCGCAGGGCCTCACTCTTGTCCCCCTTGCTGTTTTCTATCTATATAGCTGATATCCCGCAAAACCCAAGCTCAGCAATCACTGCATTATATGCTGATGATGCTGCATTATTAGCAAGATCTCTCAGCCCCAAACTAGCTATCAAAAGACTCCAAAACAGTATTCACACACTAGAAAAATGGTTGATGGACTGGAGAATACAAGCCAACCCACAGAAGAGTTCAGCCATACTGTTCACTAGAAAAAAGCCTCAAAGCAAGGAAGATATACATTGACTAGGAGTTAAAATCCCATGGCAGAATACAGTCAAATATCTCGGCGTAATTCTCGATAAAAAACTACAATTCACCATTCATATAGAACACATAAGTTCAAAGGCATCCATAGTAATAGCGCAGCTCTACCCCATGATTAATAGAAAAAGTAAATTCGATACTCAAAACAAACTACTCATATACAAGATGGTAATACGCCCGATCATCACTTACGCATCTCCTGCATGGAGTCATACTTCGAACACAAATATTCAAAAGCTGCAGAGAATACAGAACAAATGTCTGAGAATGAGTTTGGATGCCCGATGGTTTATCAGAAACTCCCAGATTCACAAAGAAGTCAACATTCCTTACATCAAATCCCTCCTTCACGACCTAGCTAAAATGTTCTTCATCAAGACAATTAATCATCCGAACCCACTGATCAAGCAAGCTTCAGATTATAATGAAGCAGATTTCTGCAAATACAAGAGACCCAAATCAATTCTATTCTCAGCTGAACACAGTTAATCTCACTGCCCTTTCAGGGCGAGCTTAAAGCTCAATAATTCTCCATTCAAAGACCTTTCTTTTTCAGAAGGAGGGGAATATGAAAAGCATTTATGCTTCACACATCAAGTCAGTATCGTTCTGTGTTCTCAGAAATTCACTCGAGTTTTAGTTTGGCGCGTATGATGGACTGCGATTACGGAGTAGTGATGATTCTATGCTGAAATTATTGATCTAAGAGTGATTAAGTGACACCGAATGAGTATTGATTGATTGAATTAGTGATTTACTGATATGTTGATGAAAAAAGTGTATATTCGTATCTCAGGATTACGGATTATTCTCAAAGTATTGGAACCTTATTACAAAAAGGACTACAAGAACGTTTCTGAGTGCCAGAACACAGAAAAACTTACTAAGATAAGTAGCAACCAATTCTTTATTTTACTTAGCATTAACAAGACCATGGAAAAGCCCCTAACGTTCGAAGAAGTTTATACAGAGTTCCTAAGATTAGGAAAACTCTTAAACGATAACTGGCCAGGGAAGGTAAAACTGTACGACACATTCCCCCCGCAGCAGTCACAGACGACATCATGAACGACCAAAACAACGAAGATGACACACACCCTCAACAAGACTTAGCATTCTTGCCACAATCAGAAGAACAAGCAACACATAGCAACGCCTACCAAACAGCAGATTCGCACACAGACTTCCAGAAAGTACAAAGGAAAAGAAAACTATCTAACACGACGGAAATACCCAAAACAAGAGAAACAGAAACAGACAAAGGAACAAAGGAAAGAATACTTCCAGTCATCCTAAGGGCCGAGGAATACTGGACATCGATCGCCACCGCTCTGAAAACAACAGGAATCACCTTCACAAAGGCAACAAACACAGAAGAAGGAATACGAATTCAACCTAAGATATCGACAGACTACAGAAACATAACAAAATTCTTGGATAACAACAACCTACCGTATCACACATTCCAACTCAACAGCGACAAATATCTGAAAGTAGCACTAAGAGGAATAACAGAATCAGTATCAACAGAAGAAGTCATCACAGACTTACATAACAAAGGATTTAACCCCATTAAAGTAAGCCGAATGCACAGAGCTGACAAGACTCCCTACCTCCTTGATCCTAGTCGAAATCTCAAAAGACCAGAAAGATATATACGACCTCCAAACCATCTGCGACCTAATTATAAAAGTAGAATCTCTGAGACTCAATTCCACAACAACACAATGTCACAGATGTCAGACGTTCGGTCATGCACAGCTATGCTGCAAAGCAGAATTCTGATGCGTGAAACGAGGAGGAAATCACGCCACACTAGAATGCAAGAAACCACGCACCCAGCCAGCGAAATGTGCTAACTGCGGGGACCAAAACACCTCGCCAACTACAGAGGGTGTACAGCACATCCTCAAAACCAGAAGATACAACCCCAAAGCAGCAAGCCCATACAAGAAAGCACACCCACCCAACAAATCACAGCCTCCACAACAAACGGAAGTCATATGCAGAAGTTGCAAGACCAACGCAACAACAAGACTCCAAATCCAAAACAAACCACCAACAACAAACCAGCAAGACCAATCTTCTCAACATAACAAGCCGTAT
Source organism: Typopeltis vanoorti (assembly GCF_054136105.1). Taxonomy (NCBI): domain Eukaryota; kingdom Metazoa; phylum Arthropoda; class Arachnida; order Uropygi; family Thelyphonidae; genus Typopeltis; species Typopeltis vanoorti. The sequence goes on along the minus strand of NC_143557.1, from coordinate 120,740,636 downwards.
AGGAGACATGCTTGCAGAACTCCGACAAACTGACCCAACACAAGAGGTCAAGGACATCATTCTAAAACACACACAGATTTTATTCACTGCAATCCTTAATGGAAAAGCAAAATAAAACCCAACTCACTAAATATTATCAGCTGGAATGCTGGCAGACTACCAAACAAAGCAATAGAACTACAGGAATTCGCGGCAGAAACCCAAGCAGACATCATCTTAGTAAATGAAACACATTTGCGTCCATCTGACAACACAAGAATCAACAACTACACAATGTACCGCACATATAGAACCTATGCAGGAGGAGGAGGAACTGCCATCTTCATTAAAAGAAGTATAAAACAAAACGCAATCGCCACACCTCAAATAGAACACATGGAAACAACAGGAATTGAAATACACATGGAGAACACAAGCAGTATCATGGTATTTGCAGCCTACAACCCCCCCCCCCCCCCCCAGATAAAAAAAAACTCCTAGAATCAGATCTGGACAAAATATTAAATGCCGGTAATGCAGTAATTATAGCTAGAGATTTTAATGCCAAACATGTTTGTTATCTGTTGCTTCTTGAATCCGTGTTAGTATAACGCGTTCGGCTATCTTGCCTACGCATGATAGAAGGTTGACAGGCCGATAGGTCTGTGGGGATTGTGCATTTTTCCCAGGTTTTGGAATTAGGAAGACATCTACAAGCTTCCATCGTTCTGGGAAATAATTTAGCCGAAGGATGGCATTGGTGATGGCTACCAGATGTATAACCCCTTTACGTGGGAGTAGCTTGAGTACCTTGTTCCTTATACCATCTGGACCCGGAGCCTTTTTGTTGTTTAGTTTTCTTAAAACAATGCACAGCGTCATAAGGCAGCTGCTGCTATAAGTGCGTGGTTTGTGGATATGAACATCATTATGAACTTAAATGGAATCCAGTGAGGCCTGATCTCAAACCGACAATAAGAATGGCTGATGATTCCCATTGATCGCTATCGTACGCTGGTGGAAATTGTGCTCCGTAGGATTGCTGCAATCATCGCAGAGAAAGGATGTGCTACATCTTATTAAGGTGGGCGCCATGGCTGTTTGTTCCTGACACTATGGTGTCCGCTGACTTCTTTTCAGCAGTATGCTTGTAAAGACTCCGAATAATAAAAAAATCAGCGATATCAGTAAGCTGCACTGTCAGATAATAGCCTATTTCGTTATAAATAATGTTTTATTATCAAATAACTTAACTTGAAAATAGAAGAAAAATGCACAGCTTAACGTGTGCCACTTCGTAGTAGTTAAAATTTATTGTAGAACCTTTAAGTCCACATTCTTCTATTTCAATAATAATAATAATTATATAAGATTATATATAATAACGCACCTGGTATGCTACCTATTTTACCCAACATTTCGGAATTATTTTCGAATTATTAATTAGTTTATTCTGCTCCTGGAGATGACATTGTTATTTGAATTTCTAGATATATCACATCAATTGTCATATTTCAGAAATTCATGTGGTTATTCAAAAGAAGTTAAATTACACCAAATGTGTGGAAGAAGTCGCACCCACTGGCAGGACCAAAATAGGTAAGATTATTCTAAATATAATAAGTAGGTTGTGATTAATTCAGCAAATATGAAATAAAGAGGTAACTATAGTACAATATATATATATATATATATATATATATATATATATATATATATATATATATATATATATATATATATATTATTAAACATAAAGATAAGGATTTACTGGAATTATTACAAATTATTCCCAATCTTGATTGGGAATACGATCAAGTAGAAGTGGATAAATTTCAAACTGGAAAAGTTGTAAATACAACTTCGCAATTCTTATCCCGCCAACAAGAGCATTAGAAGAAAATATTGCTCTTTTTATTGCAGTTTATTCGTAGCACTCCGATTCTTAATTCAATTCCCTTTTTTTTTTCTTTATGAAACAATCGACATTGTATTAAAGACTTTTTTTCTGGAAGTTCATTCAGTGAGTGATTCCACTCACCCACTGAATGAAATTTCCGTATTTTTTTTCTCTTTTATTCAGGCAGTTCCCGACTTGGTCGATCTTCAACGCAGCCAAGTATTTTGTTTCCTTCTTTCTCTCTTCTGCAATGACGACTGTAGAAAATTCGAAACCAATTGGGATAATATTTTCTATGCTCCTTCCCACCCACGAAAGGATGTTAATCTACAGCACATTAATCCATGGATAGGGGAAGGATTTTTCCATCTTTTGTTAATTTTTATGTTTTTATTTATTTGCTAAAATAATTCAGAATCCCAGATCAGAAAATAATTGGTTAAATAATAAAATATTTGTCACGGTAGAATGAAATTCATCTCCCACCTAAACACATTCATAAACATACCTGTCAACAACGGGGTTCAAACTAGCAGTTGTTGATTGGAGAGAGGGGGGATGAGGTATGCCAATTGTAATTTACATAAACTTCTGACTATATTTTGAACTAGATAAGTGTTTTACTCTACTGTACATGGAGTCCTTTATTATTATTATTATGATTATGATGAGGATGAGGAGGATGAAGCTGTTTTAAATTTGTGGAGTCCATCTAGCTCTGAAGCCCACGTGGGGTTTCGGGATAATCTCTTCGAAAATAGGTATCTCAATCCACTAAATAGATTGATAGAATTACTTTACATAAATGTCCTTAGCTAAGGAAATTTAGAAGATTAAATTTTTAACATTTAGTAATTTTTAATTGTTATATAAAAGAAATGCGACTCAAAACTTACCGACTCTAATCTTCTATATATGTTCTTAAAATATTTGGTGATAAAAGCGACATGAGTAAGTATGAAGCTTTGGAAAATGTAGAGATGGGAGATAACGCACTTAAATGAATTTCGCCACAGAACAAAACGTGAGGAGATTGAGTGGTTGGAGAAACACCTGCGGATGGTTCAACACAGAAGCAAATGAAAGGGTGATTCGATTTTGTATGGCGATTCAGAGAAGTCTTTGAAGAGAATGTGACAAAATCGTGTTTTCCTAGTGGCAGAGCGCGAAGGTGAACGACATGTTTGGATGATAGAAATGATTAGCAGGTGACAAGAGTGGTATGCGAGAAGACATCGGAGAGTTGATGATGCATGCGAAAAAAAAAAGCACGAAGTAAAAGTTGCGAGTCTGTTACTACAGTGTGATAACAGCTAACTGAGAAGAAAACCAATGATTGTGAATGAGTCAATGGCAGATTGCACATCAGGAATGGTGTGGACTTAATGGAGTGACTTTGATGTAAGGTAGGATTCATGCAAGGCGGATGGCTTGCATTGGAATGGATTTGCCCTTCAAAAGTCTTGAGAAAGTGTTGTTCAGTGAGAGTTTGGAATCGCAGAGTCAGGGAAAGTAGAATGTTTGGGGGGGGGGAGATGCATGTGAGATTGGGTCCGAGCAACCTTGTGGTTAGTAAGTGGGAGAGTGGTCACATCATGCCAAATGCAGCACCCCAGGTTCTTAACTTTAAAGGTTAAGGACAAGGTGTAAAGAAAGTTGTGGGATTAAGGGATGTTTCAGTTTATGTACAGTAATGCCAGAAGTAACCGAAATAAGGATGAGTCATTTATGGCATTGGTTAGCCAAACATGGCGAAAAATTATGGCCATTAGTGAGACTCGGTTGACTGATTATGATATAGTCATAGGAAAAGAATGGAATGAATATATTATCTTCAGAGAGGACAGAAAGAACAAGATTAGGATAGTGGGTTGCTAATAAGTGCGGACGAACTGAACCCCCTCAAAAAGTAGGGGTATATCAGTCGGGACAGGAATGAAGAGGGAAGTTCTTGCTTGTATCTTTGGTGTGAGGGGGAGGCTAACAGGACGAAATCTGCTGGTTGCTGCGATCATCCATATGAGAATGTGGATTGCATGCGTTGGCATATTAGCATGATGACATATAGAGGGAGAAGGAGTGGTCACAAGGAGGCAAGAAAGTAAACTTTATGCATCTGCTGAGAGATAATTACCTGAGGATGCATATAAGGGAGGGAGGGAGGGACAAGAAATTTCATAGTGCTGTCTCTGATCAGCGAACTCAACAGTCACCAATGTACAAGCTTTATATATTCTAAATAACTCCGTCTAAAGCTGTAACATAAACTAAATCAGTATTATTAGCAAAAAATTGGGAAAAAAAAGAATTATCTTTCAACAGCGTTGCGAATCAATAACGTTCACTAAATATCCTTTATCCCAAATGGATGATTAGTTTTTTCTCTGTTTAAGCACATTTTGTTGCTCCACTATTAAATAACATCCATTTCGTTATTAATTCTGATCATTCTAGCAATGATCAGACTAATTTCAATATAATTTACATTCTATTAAAATATAACTTGAAAACATACAAAAGTTAGCTCCGAAAAAAATAAAAGAATTATCGGTTAACTGAATATTTGACTCAAAACTTGCTCACTCTCCACAGACTTCTCATTCTACGATTTTATTTGTCTGGCTTTCCACGCAGTTAAAGAGTAATCAGAATTATACAATTGGTTAAACAAAAATGTTCAAAGTAAATGCTGATTCTTTTGTGTGCGTGTGTGGACCCATCTAAACGACAATCGCTTTTTTTTCATAGGTAGGCTGTTATGACTTCGTTGAATACACAAATGCGTTTTCCATGTACTATTGTCGCCCTTTATGTTCAGAATACTGCACAGCTGATATTTTGAATGCAAATAATGAAAGAATAAAGAAAAAACAGAGGCACAGAGAATGCTGAAACGAATATGCATGGAAGAAAATGGCAAAATTACGTAACCGATGGGATTTGAGTCGGATCTTCTCTTGTTGAGAATTCTTGAAACACAAGTACGTTTTAATTCATCAGTCTATCTGCTTGTTTAGCTACCATAGCTTTTTCTCTGGTGCTTTCGATTCTTGATTAATATCTTGATAGATTGAATAACTGAACAGAATTCAGTTGGAACAAAAATATAAATCTGAAGCACACATCAACGAAAATTGAAGAATGATTAGTACATACCACAAACCAAATACTTTAAATATTTTTTACTTGCTGCACTTTACAATAAGAATTTACTGGTAGTGTAATCTTCTGAAGTCCTTTTTCCTCTTCTTAAAATATACTCTGAATTGAAAGCTCAGCTTAGGTCAGTTGGAGAACGAAGAAGGTTTATTAAGCTATCAAATCCAAGTCGAGAAAGGAGTAAACAATGTACGACACACGTCGATAATTGGGTTAAGTTATTTAATCTTTTCCTTTCGATTGGAGTGACTTGATTTAAAAGGATATCATCGGTCGAGTGAAGAACAGAAAAAAAAAATTATTTAGTAATTAATACATCGCTTTAAAAGGTGAACGCTCCACTAGAAAAGGAGATGGCCGGATTAAAGTTGCATCATCGAAAATATAAGTTCATTTTGAATAATTCGGTGATGAGAGGTTTTTTAACACAACGAGAGATCGTCAGACGTCATATGCTTGTTTGTGTCTCTATATACTCTAGATGCCCCTGTAGCCTCAAAAGCAGGATATAAAATGTGCTTTCATTTGAAGAATGCAATAGCAGCTGTCCGCGCTTTTAGTCTAGTGGTTATACCCTTCGCAACCATATGCCTGGGGAAGGAGTGTCCTAGGTTCGATTCCCGTCGACAACATGAGGAGCTTAAGGTTCTTCTTCAGCCATAGCCAAGTTAGCCGGTCTTGGGCGTGGAGAGCAAGGGTTTTCCCCAATTTATCTGGGGTTTTTCATCCCACAAGAATGCAAACCGCCCCTGTGAACACGCATGGATACAGTCAGGAATACTTAAGACAATCCCTCCAGCCATAGGTCTGATTCGTCAGCTATGCCGGTTCCGGAGCCCGGATAACATTTGGGGGGCCTAGATGGGACTGTGAACTTCCGTTTAAAGGGGGAACGCTATCATCACACGGAATTTATTTAACATATATTTAGCGATTAATATTTATGGCTAATAAAATTCAACACCAGTGATATTCTATCACCAAGGATTTTTCGGTACACATGTAAACGAAAATATATTTAAAAATAAAAACGAATCTTAAATGCAGTATATCTTAAGGTATATGAACAAGTGTACCAAATATATCACAAAGACCTTACATATTTCAAGTCGAGTATTTGATGCAGTCTTGTATATGTACGAATTAGGAAAATATCTTCATATATTTATGCTTTATATGATAGTGAAATAGTCGCTTATATTGGATATATGTGTTAATAATTTGAAAGTACTCGTTATGAAAGCGCTTTCTGTTTTTTCTGCGTTCTTCAAACCATACGAAGACACTTCGCCTTTAATTTACTCTTTAGAAACATTTACGAAGTATTTCATTTAGACTTTTGAATACTTTAGTGAAATACTGTTTTCATATAGATTAATTTAAGGTTTATGTAACCCCACTGACAAAACTCATTGGATCCTAATCGTACTATTTATCAGATCATCAAATTTGCATCACTTTTGTCTCCACATTCATAATCCTTCAGTATACACTGCATTTCAAAGTCGTTCTTTCCAGTCTAATTACACAATTAACTTAACTTTTTCTCATTACTTGGATTTGTCATTTTCCTTTTGCTTGGATGAGAGTGACACTAATGCCTAAAAAAAAAGTATGTAACGCTACATGCATGTTATTATTTTACATCACGATGGGTTGAACACTGTTTCACAAAGCAATTTGAATAGCACAATATTTATCGTAGATTATCCCCTGCCGTCGCTTTGAACTGTACAATATAAATTCCTATAGAACACTGCCATCTGTGTGTCTTAGTAGTTTTCTGATCCCATCTAGTCTCCCCCATTTCGATTTGATTTTAAATCGAAAGTCTTAGGACGCAATATTCGTAACTGAATTGGTACTAAACTTCACACACATTCGCACACAATAATATTACATTTATAAATGAAGCAAATTGAAATCTAAAATAACATTTCAAATATTTTGCAAAACCTTTCTTAATGTACTTAGCTGTTCCAATTTCTTCATATAAAGGTGATATTAGGAATGTTTTTTGTACATGAAATCCATTCTGACTTCAAAACATTATGAATAAATTTCTTAGAACTTTATGATTGAAATCTGTGATCTTCAAAGATATTCTAAAAATTCGTTTTGCATTGAATACAACACGTATATTATTACGTTTTAGGAAAGTTCATTTAATAGCGAAAACGTTAACTAAATGTGAAGTATCTAATGATTACATTCCATGTTTCCAAATTTCAAAAATTAAACCGGGTTTACACGTCATACGTTTAAGGAGGATGAATTGAAGAAGTATACTCACTCTGTTGCCAATATATGTAACTTCTGATCTTTGAAGAACTAAGAAACTCTAGTAATAAATCTTCCAGTTTTTATCAGATAAATGCATAAGTTTAGTGCTCGGCCTGATTTGACAGAAGAAACTGCTTGTAAACATCTTTGCAATAACTCCACTAGACATGGAAGGCGTCTTGAGGTTACACAGACAGAATAACGTCATGGAGATAAGCGAAACTGATGGATCAGTCCATCAATCGGGCCATATTTTGCCCGGAAACAATCCCCTAATAAGAATTAGCGATTGTGTATGTATTTAATGATGTTGAACCCATAAATAGAATAAGAAATTGTGATGTACGAAGAAATGTTGTCTCAAAGAAACCAAAAATTAATAAGTAATTGTCCTTAATTCCAATTCATCATGTCCTTATAGTCCTTATAAGGACTGGCTTAAAGGGGCGAAGCAAGAATGCTTTTCATCTTCCCCGTTATCTGTAGAGGACAGTGTATGGATAAATGTGTTATTGAGCAATTAAAGCTCTGATCATGGCAGGAGAGTAACAGCAATAGCTGAGCCTCAGTTAGAACTTCATTGGCTACAGAATTGCCATCCATCACCCTCCAAGGATATTGGATTGAATGAATCAATCAATCATCAATCACCGACTATGTAAGTAAAGGTGAAATCTCAAAAATACGGACGATCTCTAGGCCACTCCATAGTGGGCGAAAGACCGTCCTAATCTCAGCGTTGGTTCCACTCAGTGACGGGCTCCCCGACCACTGAGCAGAACCGCTCAAATTCCGAGGAAAATAATTCACCGACAAAGCCCCTCAGAGGGCCGTGCCGGAGAACACCTTCCCCGGAGACTCAAAGTGCTCCCTTAAGGCAAAAACCCCAAGAGAGCGAACTCAAAAACTCATCGCCCAAGGGGGTAAGAGCAACAGCCGAACCTCAGTTAAACTTCATTGGTACAGCTTTGCGTTGCTATCCATCACCCCCAAGGGCATTAATGAACCAATCACCGACTATGTAAGTAAAGGTGAAATCTCAAAAATACGGACGATCTCTAGGCCACTCCATAGTGGGCGAAAGACCGTCCTAATCTCAGCGTTGGTTCCACTCAGTGACGGGCTCCCCGACCACTGAGCAGAACCGCTCAAATTCCGAGGAAAATAATTCACCGACAAAGCCCCTCAGCGGGCCGTGCCGGAGAACACCTTCCCCGGAGACTCAAAGTGCTCCCTTAAGGCAAAAACCTTAAGAGAGCGAACTCAAAAACTCATCGCCCAAGTGGGTAAGAGCAACAGCCGAACCTCAGTTAAACTTCATTGGTACAGCATAGCATTGCCATCCATTACCCCCAAGGGCATTAATGAACCGACTATGTAAGTAAAGGTTCTATCTCAAAAATATGGACGATCTCTAGGCCACTCATTCGTGGGTGAAAGACCGTCCAAATCTCAGCGTTGGTTCTACTCAGTGAAACTCGATTACCGAGCAGAACCGCTCAAATTCCGAGGAAAATAATTCACCGACAAAGCCCCTCAGCGGGCCGTGCCGGAGAACACCTTCCCCGGAGACTCAAAGTGCTCCCTTAAGGCAAAAACCCCAAGAGAGCGAACTCAAAAACTCGTCGCCCAAGGGGATAAGAGCAACAGCCGAACCTCAGTTAAACTTCATTGGCACAGCTTTGCGTTGCTATCCATCACCCCCAAGGGCATTAATGAACCAATCGACCGCATCTCACGGTCGATTGATTCACCTCCAATTCATCATGTTCACTGAATATATTTTATTTGAATAAAAGGTATGTAAAAATTTAAAGGGTGTTTCCTAAAATTATTTGTTTTATTGAAAAATCTCCAAATACAAAATAACTTTTAAAATTAGCTTTAATAATATTCATGAGAGTCTTCTGATAATGTCTTTTGATAAATAAGAAAATATGAAACCATCATATTTATTTTTATATTTCTAATTATCATCTAGCATTGAACAGCACATTGCAAATCAAATTTTTATTCGATTAATGAGCTAAACAATGCTTGATTATATTGATTTCGGTACATACGTTTATCCAGTAAAAGTCTCTTTAGCAGAGGTTATTCTACATTTTATTAAGCGCAAGCGTTTACTACCCACATTTTTTTATGTGGTTACCATTCACGAAATGTTAGTATGGGTGGGATAAGTATTTTTTTTTGGTCAGTTTTATATTTATTTTTACATATTCCGGAAAAATAATATATTTTATGTAATGAGTAAGGAACGGGGCAATATAACCACTGTTATGTATATTCTGTTTAAAGGAATCGGAATTTTTTGAAACTCTTAATGTTTATCAAAGTTGAAACAATGAAATGTGAGACCATTCCGGATAATTTCATTTACACGCATTTTGTTGGAGTTCATCGCTCAATGACTTTTCATTTAGTTTATATTAATAAAACATAATAATAAAAATGGTATTTTAATCCTGTATATATAATTTAATATATTTAATTCTTTATATATAATTTTTGTGAAAGCTAAATATTACCTTAAATTTCAAATTTGTTTTTTTAAGAAACTAATATATGTCTAAACGTTTTCATAAATAACAAGTGCACCTTTATAATGTATATATGAATTTAAGTTAGCTGAATGAATGCGAAATTAAATATATCAGAGAATATATCAGAATCAGGATTGTTTCGTTCAATCCAATACCCTTGGAGGGTAATGAATGGATGGCAATGCTGTAGCTAATGAAGTTCTAACTGAGGCTCGGCTATTGCTGTTACCTTCCTGCCATGATCAGAGCTTCAATAACACCTTATCCCTACACTGTCCTCTACAGATAATGGGGAAGATGAAAAGCATTCTTGCTTCGCCCCTTTAAGCCAGTCCTTATAAGGATAATTAATGGATGGCAATGCTGTAGCCAATGAAGTTCTAACTGAGGCGTGGCTATGGCTGTTACCCTCCTGCCATGAACAGAGCTTTAATTGCTCAATAACACCTTATCCATACACTGTCCTCTACAGATAATGGGGAAGATGAAAAGCATTCTTGCTTCGCCCCTTTAAGCCAGTCCTTATAAGGACTAAAATAAATATATATATAGAGAGAGAACCCATAGAGACCAAGTATGGGATGAAAAGTTATCCTCCGTTTCTCCTACTGATCACTCCATCTGTAGACTACTGAAAAATATCAAAAACAAAGACAGATCCCTTCCCCCAATATTCTCTGACCAGGGCCTTGCTCACACAGATGTAGACAAGGTAGAAGTTATAGAACACAACTTAGAGGAGCAAAGCAGGCCTTCGTATGGAAACCTTGACTTTGACCACATATATAAGATTCACAGCAAGGTCAGACACTCACTCAAACTTCCTATCTCCAGCACTGACCATATTGCACCAACTTCGCCTGCTCAGTTATATGACATTATTAAAAAATTTAAGAACAAAAAAGCTCCTGGGCTAGACGGCATTACTAATCGGGTGATTAAACTTCTGCCTCGAAAAGCAGTAGTGCACCTGACCAGTATAATAATAATAAATGCAATTTTAAGATTTCACTATTTTCCTTCCACCTGGAAACTGGCTGACGTAATTCCTATACATAAGCCAGGCAAAGACACCTACCGCAAAATGATCGTCCAATCAGTCATCTCAAATCTGGGTAAGGTTGCAGAGAAGGTCATCCTCTCACGACTCCAAACCTACACATAATCAAAATTACACATAAATTTTATTATGCAGGTAAGTAACTCTCATTATACGCGGGGATTGCATTCTCGAGAATCACCACGTATATCGAAAACACGTAAAATGGGAGATATAAAATGGGAAACTAGAGGTTGCGTTCCCAAGCGAGCGAGATTCGTATCTTTCAAGATTAATTTAACAACCGAAAATACACATATTTTTCATACATATTAAGTGATGAGAGTAGTAAAAGAAACATTCAATACGTATACAACATATAATTATTAAACCAGTTGTTTATTTTCAAGATTAATATAGCATATTGTAAACACATTTTAATCACACCTTTAACTGGCATGCTGAAGCTGGAGACCCATAGGAGGTTGAAAGATGCTTTCAAAGGATCTCTCAATGAAACCATGACTTGTAGTTTTTAACTCCTGATTTTAGACATCCTTGTATCATTTTAGGACGTTTTCAATCTCGCTTTTCACTTTAGAACTCTTCATGTGGTCAGAGTCGTGTCTTCGAAGAGCGTTATGGCACTGTCTATCACGAGGTCTTGTCTTAAGATCACCTTAAGACAAGACCTCGTTGTGAGTGTTTTCTCATGGTCAACCTCCACAAGACTCAGATTCCTTACCGATGTGCCTTTCCATAGCTAGAAGATATTTATTGCTCATTCCTTCTGGTGCGATTCAAGCGACTTGTCCGCATTTTCTTCATTGATCTCCTTAAACCTGATGAGTTATTGTCAGTGGTGTTCTTTGCGTTAGTAACATCATCCTTCAACGTTAAACCTTTAATAAGGTTTACAGCCTCAGGCAAGTTACAGTCACACACTATTGATACAATCAAGAATAAGTTTATTCCAGGCATTCCAAATGATATCAGTTGCCCACCTGACGTCTCTTCGATGAATATATAGGTACTATTGGACATACACCTCCAAAATAGACCAGTTTCATGTAGGTTAAATACCTGCTTCGATGTATAATCTCCTTCTATTATCTTGCTTTGAAAAGATCATGAGGTTCTTCAGTGAGAGTAGTATGGGTGCCACTTCTGACCAGATCAAGATCAAGATAAGATAAGGAATCGTGACATGATTGGTTGTTGAGATGATGACGTCATTGTGTGTGTGTGACTTGATGAATTTGGAATTTCCCTCTGGGCATATGTGTCAGTGACGTTAGTTCTTGTGTTTTGGTTCACTTATGGAATTATTGGTGCTAGTAGAGATAAGGATTTGTGTCGTGATTGGTGGTGCACTTCTGACCAGATCAAGATCAAGATAAGATAAGGAAACGTGTCATGGGTGTGTGTTGTTATCAGATGTAGATAAGTGACATCATTTGTTAGTTGTAAATAAGTGACGTAATTTGTTAGTTGTAAATAAGTGGCGTGATTGTTTTGAATGAAAAAGGAAGATTTATTAGTGGATAAGGATTCGTGTGATTTGTGGGATACTTTTAACCAGATCAAGATCAAGATAAGATAAGGAATCGTGACATGGATGTGTGTTATTATCAGATGAAGATAAGTGACATAATTAGTTAGTTGTAAATAAGTGACGTAATTGTTAGTTGTAAATAAGTAACGTTATTGTTTTGAATGGAAAAGGAAGATATATTAGTGGATAAGGATTCGTGGGACACTTTAAACCAAACAGCACTAGGGTGAATGGGGGAAGCGACGTCCGTATCGTGGATGTGTGTTGTTATGAGTTGTAGATAAGTAAATGGTTTGCATATGGCCTTATGGGTGATGGATAGTGATAAGATAGAGTTTGGAATGTTTGGAATTTCGCTGGGTACCCCCCTTCTGCCAGGGATATCATGTGGTGTATTTGGTTCGAATATAGCATTGCGGATTATTTTAGAGATAAGGAGTCGTGACGTTATGTGTTTAGAAATTTCTGGGGAACATTTGTCTCTGTGACATCATGTGGTGTTTTGGTTTCCCTCTGGAATTATTGACGATTTTTTGTGTTTGGTTGTCAATAGATGGCAGTACTAATTTCCCAATACAGTTTGGGGTATTTCTTTCCTGTTAAAGGTTGAGAATTCTTAGAGTAAAGTCGTGATGGCGGCAGCGTTTAGGCTTTTCTGACTAATTTAATTATGTGCTGGTGTCCCCTCAAACACGCACTTTTTTTTTCTCATATACATAACTCCTCCAAATATTTTGAGTTGTCTACATTTAAGATCTTAAACGTCATTACTTTTCTAATTAACATTATCTTTTTTACAAAATCTTTGGCTATTGTATTTCTTAGTTTACAGTCAAGAGAAAAACCAAACAGCATTTAAAAAATAAATTAAAATAAACGGACACTTAAACGGATTACAACACCTTTTGTATGTAGTCTAGAAATTCTAATGATAACACTGCCCAACAAAAAAAATTTTTTTTTCTGCTATTATGATATTATGATATTTTGATATGACACTTGTTTTTTACTAATTTGGGTGCGCTGATTTCAAATATCAAACCCATTTTTCTCTATCACGTCAGGTTTTTCCTCTATGGCATTTTATTTTTGCTAATTTGTAAGTTTTTGATAGTTTTAAGGAGGCAGTACTATTTAGAGGATCAAAAAAATCAATTTTTTAATATCTGTTCCTAACTTTTTATCAAGAAATTCGAAAAATTCCCGAAGATATAGCCTATTATTCAAAGCGGTGCGCAGATCAGAATCGGAGCACTCACCGCTCTCGCTTGTTAGTAAACGAATAAATGCATAAGAACCTGCAACGGCACGTACTGGCGCTTTGAATGCGAGAGAGTCCGATAACCGACCTAATACATTTAGGTGATGAAAAGTAGGCGATGACAACTGCCTAAAACAAATGAATGCTATATGTATCATTGCGGACAAAGAATGATCGAAATCAGTCAATCGTTAATCGATCGTGAAAGTATGATGAGCGCTTATAACGTTTCAATAAAGTCTCTGGTTTTTTTTGTCTTGTTAATTGCATGGTAGTCGGCAGTGGAGAAAATACATCATGTCTACTACTCGAAGATGTGTCAATAGTGTAGATTTCTTCTGCTACATTTGTGGCAGCTTTACTGTTCCCAGTCAAAGGACAAATATCACTGATTTCGTTAAGAAAGTATACTTTGCATACTTTGACGTAAAACTTGCAGATCAGGACAATTCATAGGCTCCAAATAAAGTGTGTAAGTCATCTGTAGAAAATTTACGACAGTGGAGCAAGGGAAAACGCCAAAAATTAGCTTTTGGCATTCCAGTGATTTGGCGTGAACCGAAAAATCACGTAGATGATTGCTATTTTTGTTTAGTTCAGACTTCTAGTTATAATAAGAAGAATAAGAAAAAAATTGTGTATCCAAATCTCGACTCAGCAATTTGGCCAGTTGCTCATTACAATGAAATAGCCATACCAATTTATAAAGGACTTCCTTTACTTGAGAACGAGCATGATCGGGATATGCCAGATGTTCTTGAGGAGCAAGAACCCGGATGTTGATTTAGACAATGAAAATTTAATTTCTAGTTCTGGACCGCAACGTTTTACTCAAGCGGAATTGAATGACTTAGTAAGAGATTTGGGCCTATCAAAGGAATCATCGGAATTGTTAGCTTCAAGATTAAATGAAAAAAACTTACTGGAGCAAGATACGAAGATAACTTTATTAAACTGACAGCCATTTTCATTTGCCCAGATTTCCAGTCTATTCAAATCATTTTGTAAATACTGAATATCAGTAGCATCCCTGATTGCCCTGCCTATCTTCGCATCATCGGAAAACAATGGCTCATCTAGTTTTAGACTCTGCTTGATGTTATTAATGTATAGATTGAACAATAATGGCCCAAAGACGGAACCCTTAGGTACACCACTGGTTACCTTAGAGGTGTCAGATTCTTATCCACCTTATACAACAATAAACTCTTGACTTGGATTGGTGGATATTTGTCAATCATCCACCAATCCAAGTCAACAGTTTATATTCTAATCCCATATTCTCCAGGTTATGCAACAGTCTTTCATGTGGTATCCTATCAAATGCTTTAGAAAATCCAAGATTATCATAGTGTATCCATTTTTTTTATCCAACTCGGCCGTAACATTGCTATAAAATATGAGCAAATTGCTAAAACGTGATCTTCCTTTAGTAAACCCATGCTGGTCCTCGCAGAATATAGCATGTTTTTCTATCCATTTCTGTATGCGAGTTCTTACCAACTTCTCTAAAATCTTCACTACCACATCAGAGATACTAATAGGTCTGTAGTTAGAAACATCAGATTTTGTATCACCCCTTGTGCAATGGAACTATCATACATTCCTTCCAATCCTGTGGTATCATTACTAGCTGAGACTCGAGTTATACAAACATGTGAAAGGCGTAACCAATTTGGTTGAACATTCCTTTAACAAAGGTGTGATATCTCATCTGTCTCTATAGACAAATCTCATCCATGTTATGCAACAGCTCTTCAACCTCATTTTCATGAAACTTCATCCAGTGTAGCAGTAGTACTGTGCACCATGTTACATACACCTGGTTGATATATCTTATTAAAGTGAGCACTCATTAACTGAACAATCTCATTAGCTTCCGAGACTCGAGTATCATCTGCATTCAATAAAGTTATTCCTCCACATTTATTCTCTCTTTTGTTTGTGGCATAAAAATAAGATTCTTTCGGATTGCATGGCCAATTTCTTTTCATATGTGTACACCGATTTAGCTGTCCTCGCAATACTTGTTACTTTTCTGGCCTGAGTTATATTTCATGACTCCTCTTATTTTCACGATAATCTTTCCACATCATCGTCTTCTTGTGAATCTCTTGCTTAATACGTTTGCACATCCATTTCACTCCCAACCTATTTATTCTTCGAACACTAGGTATACATTCAGATACCGTCTCATTTAAGCACTTTTTTAGAGATTTCCATGCGTTGCTGAAATTTTTCCCGTTCAGTAACTGATGCCTTTGGACCAAAGATAGTTTTCTCCTAAGCTGCTCATAATTTCCAGCTTTTTAGTTTAGCATGTAACCTGTTTTCATGGCAGCACTAATACAATTAGATAATTCCCAAGAAAGTACACCATGATCACAATCACTGATTGGTGGTAAAATAGCCACATTCTTGACAGAGACCCCCTTATGACGCTATCAGCAAATCCGATACTCTTTGACCTCGAGTTTCTTCTGTCACATTCTGCTTGAGAAAGTTGTCTCTAAATAATTCAATAAATTCCTCTTCTTTCTTATCATGAGATTGTAAAAAACTCGATGTAGCTTAAAAATATCAAAGCTCTTTACAACGACTTTTTACATAGGTCAAGTCCCATGAGAACTGTAAATAACCTTGTTTGCTTCTATGTATATTTTGCAAAATAGTGATGTAGTTAACCCTGTGGGAAGTGAATGTATTTACTGTTTTAACGTCAAAAAGGCAATGATTTCCCATTGGGGAACTTTGTATATCGTTAAATGTAAGAACGCAGGAAAAGCTGTTTACAAGTTTTGTGTATGAGAGAGAAGTGCTTACAAGCTCTGCGCTAATACTTTTAAAGTTAGTATCTAAGAGTGCCGCTAGGTTTAGAGAGGTTTCCGCTGCCCCAAAGGACAAGAGAAGTATCAAGGAGGTCCACTAAATTTAAGAGACCTTCCGCTGGCCAGCAACTCACGATCAAAACGGTGCACGGACGAGAACAAAGAGCGGGTCGAACTTAAAAGAAAATGAAAGAGTCATGCCGGATTCTTAGGGGTTACAACCCTTCGTGCAAGATCTGAGAGAGTAGGCATAATAAAAAGGGACAGAGCCGAGCAGGGGGGGGCTTCCAGTCATTGCCAGAGAGAGGGAACAGATTCGGGAATCCATAAGAGAGTTAGTTGACGACAATTACGCTCATTGGAGGCGGCAGTTAGAGGTGTTGGAAATGGCAGATAGAAAAGCCAATCGTCCAGGCCTTCCAGCGAGCCTAAGCAGAGGAAATAAGGCGATGTAAATTACCCGAAGCAACTTCGCTCGGAAGATTTTCTTTTTCGCCATGGGAGAACAATCTTTTGCCGGTCGCAGTCCACAACCCACTATTTTCCCGATGGGATATTGCTGAATGCCAGATATTCCTGAATGAAACTCGAGATCTGAGATGAAAGAAATGCCACAGACTGTAGTGAAAGACTTTCTTGACTGAATGTGCTATGCAGAGTCTTTTGAAAGTTCAAACGTTCTGTATATTCCCTCTCATAGTAAGTTATAGATGGACTTTTAAGAATTTGTTTAATAGTAATAAGAAGTGTCCTTAAGAGAATCAATTGGCATGTTGGAAGTTGATATAAAATTTGTAAAAATAACTTAACAGAGAGTTCGCTAACCTCTTTGCGAGTAAACTAGAAGTTTAATAAGTTGGAATTGTAAGCAGAGAGTACATAAGTTTTTGAGTTAAAGAGATTAATTAGTGTTGAAGTAAAAGGTTTCTAATTTCATGCTAAAGATTTTATAAATGGATAGAGAAAGCAATCTCCCTATTGTTTAATTCATGTATATTTCATATTAATGTAAATAAATGTGTTTTAATTATTTTTTAAAAGAGTGCTGCCTGATCCCTTATTTTTCAACTGCACTGTACCTAAATAAATCGGACTTGTTAAAAGCGCAGTTTTATTACTTAAGAACCACGACTGTTTATGTAAACTTTGTTGAAGGAAGTTACGCTAGTAAGAGAGGAAGAGATCTACCGGAAGTTTTATTGAGTCTTATGCCGAATATTTGATTTACTGATGGTACAGTCTGAGAAATAAATTTTTCAGTGTTCATAGGCATACGACTAATAAATACGGAAGGTGGATAAACATAGTACGCAGTAGAGTAAGTGAGAAAGGTCCCGAGAGGAAACGCACGCACTGCTGATTATAAAGCTAAAGCTAAAGAATAGTAGATATAAGAGAATAAAGATATTACAATACAAGTATAGGTAAACAACACATATTATTACAAGATTTCTCTTCTACCCAATCAATGTTTGGAAAATTAAAGTTACCTATTATTATCATTCGTTTGGTACCTAAGGATAAATTGGCGATGCATTTCTTCGTCACCTGCAACTGAGCCGCAGGTCTGTAGCAACACCCCACCATATATTTCATTCTGTTAACCTCCACCGCACACCAGATAGACTCAAACACATCGCTACATGGGACATTGTTTTCTTGTATTTCTACTCTAACTGGACTTACGTCATTTGATATCACTAGTAGCACACCACCTCCTCCTCTCCTATCTCTTCTGTCATTCCTAAAAATAGTATATCCGTTGCACTCGATCCCACTTGCCATATCTGATTCTGATAGCCAGGTTTCACTAATGCCAACAATCTTAGGCCACATCGTATTCAGTAAAGCAACGAACTCAACCCCTTTGTTTTAATACATAATAACAATGTCATAATTATGTTTTAATACATAATTATGACATAATAAATTACCACCTAGCCTATTTGTATAATTACATATGCAATCTATTTGGTCTTTTTCTAGAATTTTCTCTTTTCTCTCCCAAGACATACTTAAAAGTTTCGAACCCAAAGCATATTTTGTAGCCCCTTCGCCACACACATAACCATGATGTTCTAAGACATTCACATCTTTATATCACGTTTGCATACCATAGCGGAACTTTCACGCACATTTTCCCCATTCCTCCGTGGATGATCTAGTTTCAATGACTCTCGATGTCTCACCTGAGTTGGTATTTTGTTTTTTTTCCGGAAAACCTTAACTCTGAAATCTGAACGTTGTTAATAGCTAAGCTGATTTGGCAATCTTCTTCCTATCTGCTGTGTTACCGATAAAGCTGATTCAATCGAGAGTGTCAATGCACTTTACGTTAAAAGTAATTGAGTGGCGAACAATGAAGTTTTACGTATGTGTACACGCAGGCAACATCAAAATTTCAGTTATAAAGAGGCAAAAAAAATTCATTGCTGATTCAGATTGGTTCTTGTTAAGAAATAAGCGATTTTTAGAAAAATTATCTTTTTAAATTTTTGATTTTGATGAAATATCAAACGTAAAACTAATTGAATAGGATTTACTGTTTGAGTGGCACATATACGAGGGTGGTCTGAAATGTTCTCGACCTCGTCCATAGATGGCAACGCTATCGGCAAGAGATTTTTTTTCTATGTTGCTACATCTGTTATAAGCATTAATGCGAAATTGCACGTCATTCTATCAAGTAGTTTGTTTTATACAGCTATCTGAAGCAAACGTGTTGTCTGTATCCCTTGAAATGGATAAAATTGAGTATCGTGGAGTTATAAAATTCTTTGTAAAAGAAGGTTTAACGCCAAAAGAAATTAATTCTAAGTTCATTAAAGTTTATGGGCACTCTTCTCCTTCGTTTTAGACAATTAAGAAATAGGCTGCAAAGTTTAAACGTGGCCATGCCAGCCTTGAAGATGATCCACAAAAAGGACGTCCAAAAAGTGTAACAACACCAGAATCATTGACCAAGTGCACGATATGGTATTGGATGACCGGTGAGTCAAAGTGCGTGAGACTATAGGCATTTCAAAAGAATGTGTAGGATATATTTTGCATGAAGAATTGCATATGAAAAAGCTTTGCGCAAGATCAGTGCTACGTTTACTCACAGCAGATCAAAAAAGCACTCGCATGAAAATCTCTGAAGAGTGCTTGGAGCGTTTAAACAAGAATAAAACTAATTTTTGCGTCGATTTATTACTATGGATGAGACTTGGATTCACCATTACACACCAGAATCCAAACAGCAGTCAAAACAGTGGACAGAAACCGGTTGTTCATCCAAAGAAGACAAAGTCGGTTCCATCAGCAGGAAAGGTCATGGCATCGGTGTTTTGGGATGCTAAGGGCATTTTGCTTATTAATTATCTTAAAAAGATTAAACCAATAGCCGGGGAATATTATTTCGATCTTTCAACCAGACTAGATGAAAAAATTCGTGAGAAAAGACCCGGTTTGCAGAAGAAAAAAAAATCATCTTTCATCAGGACAATGCACCTGCACACAAATGTGTTTTGGTAATGGGAAAATTAAGGGATCTGCGCTATGAATTGTTGGAACATCCACCTATTCTCCAGAATTGGCTTCCTCTGACTTCTATCTCTTCCCAAAAATAAAACTCTTCCTCGTTGGTCAGCGTTTTTCTTTGAATCAAGAGGTGATTGCAGCTGTAGAGGTGTATTTTTCAGATCTTACTGAGAACCCCCTTAAAAAAAAAAAAAAAAAAAAAAAAAAAAGACAGTTATAGGCTCAATTCCGGTAGCCAACGACAAAAAATTTTTTTCTAGGTCATTCTTCGGCCAGTTCTGAAGATAGTTTTCATTTCTGGTATCCTCTCAAAAAATGGTATTTTTAACTACCCAAGAATATAGGTTAAGAATTTAGGTACCATCGTTATCCATTCTTAAACTTTCAAAACTAAAATTAAAGAAGAGACATGAATAAGTAATTTAAATAAAGAAAACAAATTTGTAAAAGAATAGTTTTGTCACATGTTGTAATCGTGAACCCTCCCATCTACGAAACTCATGTCTGGACCCTTACACGACACTCTCAGTAACGCATAGAAAAATCGACAGATCAAGAAAGATGCGATATACATCTTTTACAGGAAAATAAATCAATATTATAATTTAACATCTGAGCATTGAGTGTTATTTTTTTTTTTTTTACAAATCTGGAATTTGTTATATCGATTAAACAAATCCAGAAAGCTAAATTGGAATATTGCCTTCATTGTTAGAGACAAAAAAAAAATCCACAAACTCTACGATGATATATTCCGTCTACGGAAGCAATTAATTTATACAGTATATAGAACCAAAAAAAAAAAGCAGAAATAAAAATAATAAAAAATAAAAAAAACAGAAATAAAAACCTCGTACTCAAATAATCCTTTTACTCGTAAACCCAGTAAAAGGAGTCGGCATAGCCTGATTCCGGGATACTTTTAATAATCAAGCATATTCGTACATTGTTGAATGCAAAATTATTAAAGCTATCGGTAGATTGTTGCAACTGTAGACAATAGTTACAGCAAATTACTGTGTTTTCTGAAGTAGACGTTTTTCACTGTTGATAACCTTCTAATTGTTGCTTCAGTCGTTGTTCCAGATGAGGAGGAAGTCACAATACAAGAAGGCCGCTTATCACAATCAGTCACTTCTACCAGAGGGAGAAACGTACCCATCGCACTTAAGACTACATCAGAGTTGGTATCCCCCTACGAGATGTGAAGAGTTATAATGAAGCAGATTTCAATCGAATAAAGAGAAGTTTGATTTAACACTCAGGAAGCATCTTTTTATGTTCATGAATTTTGGTGTCGCGTAAGTATGTTAGGATGAGAGATGAGCGACGAATGCGTTGGATTTTAATTGAGCGGCACACTGCTGTAGAGAATAATGAATGCGAGGAGGATTTGGAGGAAGCACACCATTATTCCTATGCAGGGTGTTGCGCAGTTGAAACTTGGCGCATCCATCACATGGAAAGCACATCAAGGGAGTAGTGATGGGAGAAGGCGTAAGGAAAAGCCTGGTGGGTGGGCGAAAAATGAGACAGAGCAACTGGATCCTAAGGATGTGAGGTGGGGACACGAGTGCGGCAGATATTTGCTCGTTAGGAGGGGGAGGAAACGATGCACTGACTGTTTTGTGCTGGTGTCCTTCCGTATGGGTAATCTCCATCCGAGGGATCCGGTTGAATAATCGGGATTTCTTTTTTCTATCTTTAGGTTTTCACGGAAAGATTGCTGAGAGAAGACTTGAGATTAACGTTCATTCTCCTGATATCGTTATCTCCGAAGTTCACGTTGACTTGGGAGAGGTTTCAAAGAAAAAAAACTGAAGATGAAGTCTAATAATACAAACCGGAACTTTTCTTCGTGGCATGGAACATTCGACAGAACTGAAAAGCACCCCTCGGTTTGAAGAATTCTGTTCAAATCTCATCAAGAATATGAGAAGCGTTCGCTATAATTCTTTCAACAAAGGATGAGTTAACCAGTCTCAGACGCAGGAGCCGATATATTTTTTTCCTCCCACTAAACAGGATATTGGACTTAATGCACATTTGATGAACAAATATCACACACTCTTATCGAAAATTGTTGAACCGTCAAGGAAGGTGACGCGCCTAACTTCCATGCAGCTATTAGAATGAAGAAAAACGAAAATAATTGTTTTTGAAGATGTGTTATTTGTATAATCCCTTAAGATAAGTAATATCTTGCGTATATGCCAATTATTGTATTTGAATTATTGTATTTGAATGGTTCTTTAAATAAAGTTAACTCCGCCGTTGCCGGTCCCAAGCCCGGATGAGAAAGGAGGAGGGCTTTTACTTGTGGATCGCAACCGCAACTTATGAAAGTTTTTCCTGCTACAGAACCACACATTGTCCTTATTGGAGCATGAAGACAATGCATGAATCCAGGAAAGCTGATGAAATAGCAAAGGAGATGGAGAGATACAAAATACAAATACTAGGGTTATGCGAAACCAGATGAGATAAAAGTGGCGAGATCAGGCGAACATCAAACAAATACGTCAATGTATTCCGGAAACCCTGAGGGTGAAGAACATTGCAGGGGGTGTCGCTCTGGTGATGACAGTGGAGGCAAGAAAGGCACTATTGGAATGAAACCCAGTATCAGAAATAATAATAAAACTCAGGTTCAAAGACGACGTTACTATAAAAAACACCTACGTCCCTATAAACAGTGTCGAAAGGGAAGAAATGTTTTTTATGATCTACTACAGAGAGAGAGAGAGAGAGAGAGAGACAGAGCTAGAAAAAAGACAGTAGAAACTATATAAAGTTTGGCGATTCCAAGCGTAAGCAAATACCTGGAAACTGCAGCAACTGACCCTAAAGGTAGTGCAAGCTGAAGCAACTCGTGTCAAAGGTGGAGCAAGCTCCGATCACTATTCTTGATATTTACCCATAATGTGAACTTAGCTCCTGGGAGCTGTATTATTGTTCGACATTATGAAGCCTTTGGCTCTTCATATATCTAATGCGATATCTTACTTCTGGGAAATAATTGTGATAATAACGAGAATGATGGGAAAAGAAGAATTATTAGTTGAAGATGAAATTGGAATATTTTCCAAGGACTTCTTCCTATTTGACATCTTCATCATAGGAGGTTCTACATTTAAACGTAAGGACATTCATAAACCAACCTGGTTCTCACCAGACGGAAAGAGTAAAAACCAAGCAGATTACATAACCATAAAGGAGTCATGGCGATCCTCCTGGCAAGACCCGAGAGTGCCGAGACGAGCAAATGCATGCACGGACCATATACTAGAAGTGGTAAAGATAAGAATGAAATAGAAAGTTATTTAAATCAGGGAGTAAGAGAAACCGATGCAATATAAATAAAGTGAGAAATAAGGATATTATAGAAAAGGTTTACTTGTTCGGTCAGAATCAAATATGAAACAGTTATACAAAATAAAGAGGGAGGTGGGAAATATGTAGAAGAAAAATTGAAAAATACAAAAGAATTGTACAAAGAAACAGCTGAAAAATACTAGGAAAACAGGGAACGGGAGAAATAGAGGGATAGACAAATATTCAAAAACAACAGAGAAAAAGATTAAATAATATTTTTAAGTGAGGAAAGAAGTTGAAAGAAAAGAAAACCTTAAGAAATAATAGAAGAAAATTCATCGAAGAGCTACACAGTTCGGAAAGAAGTCAATGGAACAAATTCAACGTCATTCTTTGAAATGCAAGCTTATCTAGTTCATCGATACTCAAGATATTCTCAACAGGAAATTAGAAATCAGACCTTGATTCCGAGTCTCAGTTATTACAGTTATTATTCTCTCTCTCTCTCTCTCTCTCTCTCTCTCTCTCTCTCTCTCTCTCTCTCTCTCTCTCTCTCTCTCTCTCTCTCTCTCTCTCTCTCTCTCTCTCTCTCTCTCTGTCTCTCGTTTTCTCATTATTTCGGAAAGCTGATTCGAACCAGTTTTGGAGGACATTTACTCAATATTACGTACAGCATGACGGCATCTGATTAATCTCTTCCACTAGCAAATTCTTCATCATTTGAAATAATACACTGGTATCCAGAAGCTAAGGACGAACCATATTTTCACCTGTTTATGAAAACACTTTCTTGGCTACAGACAGATATGGACATTAATTTATTGCCTGCATATTAATAAATTATATTACACTAAATTCTGTTAGAAATTTCGTAAAAATTAAAGTGCAATACGTTTTAAGCAAAAAAAAAAAAAAAAAAAAACGTATTGCAACGGGAAAGTTTGGAAATTAACTATATCCTTAGAAAATTTTGACAAATTTCCTGAGATATAGTTACGGGATTAATGTACAGTGCTTACAGAAAACTATCCGAAGAGATATCTCAATATGGAATATGTCCATCCCGAATTGCGATGCAGTTCTCACAACGCCGTACCATGCTTAGTACTAAGTGATTCACGAGTTCTTGAGGCAAACTGGTCTACCCTTCCTTCACAGCAAAGATAAGGTCTTGTTTGTTTTCTGGATTTCTTCGGGATTTTCTAGCAGCAGTGCGTCCCAAACGTGTTCTATGTGGTTGAGATCTGGGGAGGGTGCTGGCCACTCGATTCGATTAATATCCTTGATCTCCAGAAGTATCTCCACTGCTTGTATACGATGTGGTGTGGCATCCACAAAAGTGAATTCTTCGCCTACAGCACCACGGAGAAATCGAACATGGCGTTGAAGAACTTCGTTGTAATATCGATCACCAGTCATAGTCCCGTTTTCCATCATTTGTAGCTCGGTGCGTCCATTAAGCTTAATGGCTCCCCATACCATGATCCCACCACCATCGCATCTATCCCTTTCGAGGACATTCTCGCGATGGTAAGCAATACCAATTTCACTCCAGATTGAGTGTCGTTTAGAATTGGAAGAAAGACTAAAATGATTCTCATCTGCAAAGAGTACATTAGCTCATTGGTGTCTTGTCTAATTTTTATGGATGCGCCACTAAAAACCTGCTCTACGATGAGCGGTGGATAAAATGAAGCAAATTACAGGCCATCGGCAGTATAGTCCCATTTTGCAGACGTCTGGTCATGGTTTGTTGAAATATCTGCGTACTTGTGCTGGAATGTATCACATCTGCCTCTTAGCAAATGTCTGTCACACATTCCACTGGTTTGAAACGTCCAGAGCGTGGATATAACACTATGGGAGATTTCAAACTATCTGTAAGGATCAGTAATTCTGCGGCCTTCATCAAGCTTTGCAATAATTCTTCCCCGGATAAAATCATCTAAATGATGTCTTTGAGATATTACAAGACATCCAAGTTTGCAGCTTTAATCCTTAACGAAAAGCACTTCCTTCATAGACAATTCACTTAGCGTAGCCTTTTGCCTTTTCGCCTGTTGAATGTTACCTCGTGATCCTATCGAGCGCGATTCGAAAATTAAAGTGTGTATGTTCCCGCTTTGAACTCGAAATCGTCAATTATCGAAATTGACACACGCTGATTCGCATTCGAGTCATCAAAGCTGCAGGTTTTGGGAAAAAATTTCAAAATCTGATTTCAAATATTTACACCACAGCAGAGTCTCGCCTAATCATAAACAAGAAACTGTCTGCACCGGTCAAAATTAAATGCTCGGTCAGACAAGGAGACAGTCTCTCTATGATCTTCTTTGGTCTCGCTTTAGAGCCGGTGATACGAGAAATATCTAAGCATCCCGGCATAGCGGGCACTCACATAGGAGGTGAAGGAAAAACAAAAGTGCTCGCCTATGCCGACGATGTAATACTAACCGTAACTACAGCCGAGTCCTTCACACTCGCACACAACATACTCAAAAAATTTGAAAAAGCGTCAGCACTGAAAGTAAACCTTCACAAGTGCCATGCGATGTTCGTCGGCAGGTGGGTAAAAAGGCCTACCATGCCGAACGACATAAAAATAGACAAACACCTACCACTACTGGGGATCGTCATAGGGGAACAAATCCAACACAACACACAATGGGAGCTTGCACATACAAAAATAACCAAGAAAATTACACAGATGAGACACAGACAACTATCACTAACAAGTAAAGCTAAAATATGCAATCAATACCTACTGTCTAAGATATGGTACCTCATGAACAATACCAACTACAACGGTCAAGCAGTAGACAGAATACACAGAGAGTGCGCAAAGTTTATCTGGGGTTCCAAATACGAACCCATCAGAAGATCCACAATATTCCATGACATTGAGGCAGGAGGACTCGGCTTAATAAACGTACACCTAAAAACTCTAAGTGCGATAGCAAAAATCATAGAGAGAGCTTACACGGAGGAAAAAGCGTGGAGCGCATATATAATATATTATATGCAGAAGATAATGCCCGACAAAGTAATATGTTCCCTTCCGCGTTCGAGTGGCAAAACACCAAGAATGTTCCACGAGATTGCGGAAGGTTACAACTTCATTAACAAATACATAGGAATAAACGAATTCTTGAAGATGAGACCTAAAGCAGCACACACCAATTCACGCGCACAGTTATACCACCACCACAACACAGGGAGATTGAAAGAGGGACATTAAGACTATCAAACGCACTTAAAAAAGCTTTCAATCTGCCCATAAACCCCAAATTAAAAACCTTCTACTACAAAGTACACCACGCTTGTTTGCCCACCAAAATAAGGTGCACAGCGAAAGGGATCCCTCGTCAAGGCCCCGCCAGATGTCATTTTTGCTCTCAACCAGAAACACTTTACCACTTAATGATGTACTGTCCTCACACCTCCCGAATATGGAACACGGTTCAAACATTCATAAAACACAAACAACCCCTTACAGAACACACATTATACTGGTTAAACGAAGGAAACATTAACACAACTAAAGCAATCATTATTATAACAACCATGTACTCGATTTGGATATACAGATGCGACAAAATTTACGGAAGGGAAACAGAACCAGACATACTCAGGAAAATAAACAACATATTAAAAGAAACAATCACAGATACCATAAACAGAAACAAAATAACAAAACACCAATGGCAGCAAGTAGGTCTCATCTCAGAATTCGAAGAACAACTGCAAATCATAGAAATAAAGGACCCACCATAAATTTAAAAAAGAAGCATAAAACACACATATACACGATAAAATAAATATACATAAGCGAAAGAAAAGCATATTGTAAACTTTTTCATTAAGCTGTATAACCATTTGTACATTAATTGCTTTATGCTATGATTAGTTGTAGTTCTGTGCATAATATTTGTCAATTATAGAGGTTGTAGTTTATTTTTATGTATCAAAAAATGTCAATGACAGTTTATATAGTGGAAGAACTTGATGACATTTTGCTGATCCGGTGGGTAACTCAAATATCTGCCAAAATGTAACCCTCTCCTTCTATGTTAAAACAAATACTACATATGTATATAGACATTTGCAATCTGAAAATGATAATAATGAAGCAATAAATCATGTAATGATATGCAAAAACAAGTTTTAGTAATTATATGTTAAGAATATTTATGATATGTGAAATAACTACATGTGTGTGTATAAATATGGTATATCTAAATAGCGCTTAACACTTCATGATAAGTTAATAATGTATAATCCAAACTATATCTGTATAATCCAAACTGTGTATGTATAATGTACAATCCAAAATGTTTACAGTCCAAATGTAAGAGTGTCAAGTCAAACATAACAAAGGGCTATAAAGAAATGTCTCCGAAAGAATAATTATATGTATTATAAGTAAAATAGTCATATGCATAGAAGACGTACTATATGTAAAATAGTAATAGGTATATATGTATATGTGCGTATATATACATACAGGGTGTTCGGGATAAATTTGACAGTTTCGTAAGGAAAAAGAAAATCTTCTTTGTATCTATTAAATTTAATGAATTGACAAAAAAACATTACAGGCAGAGTTAATTACAATACTATCAACAAGATTTACTCAAAATAACCACCATTAGCATCGATCACAGCTTCAATTCTGCTTCGGAACCTCGAACAAGCTGATGCTACAGTCTCCCTGGGAAGGGCCGCAAAAACTGTTTTAATTTTATCCATTAACTGGGCTTTTGTATTACTGGAAGTGCGATTGGTGTCTTTTTCAACTGCGCCCCATACAAAATAATCCATGGGGTTAAGGTCTGGGGAGTTTGGAAGCCAAACATTTGGACTGGTGAAGTCGTAGAAATTTTCAGACAACCATTTTTGACTTTTCCCAGAGGTGTGGCAAGGGGCCGAATCCTGCTGCCATACATACGGCCTACCATTGGCTACCCTTGTTATCCAGGGCTTGACTACAGTTAGCAACTCCACGAACAAAGCCCGAATTCCAATGCCAGGGTTCTTCAACACCTGTTCCTGCAGATTTGCGAGGAATTCTGCTGTACGAACGCAATCAGATCGTCTGCTAGGGATCTTTCTTCTTGCTACATCCTCGTAGTCACCATTGCAAGTCTCTAGTTCATGCCTGATTGTTTTTACTGTATTCAGGGAGCATTGGGCAGCAGTCGTAATATCCTTATTTTGATGGCGGGCACGAATCATCATGATACAAGTTATTCTCTTCCATGATTCAGGTGGGTTCCAGCTATCCATCCTTTCTGACATCTTGTATATGAATGAAGAAGGGTCCAAACTTTTAAATGAAGAGAAGTGTGTGTTAATACATGTAACTTACGGAAAAATATAATTAATTATAAATATGTCAAATTTATCCTGAACACCCTGTACATGTATAAATATGTATATTTATATATGAATATTGTCAGATTAGTTAATATAAAATCCATTGTTGTATATTTTAAAACAAACCTTACATAGGTTTAAGGAAATGTGTCTCTTATAGGAATTTCATTATAAAAAGGAAATATGAATTATGGAAATAAAAATGTGATGACTGGTAACCTAAATTCATAATACAGAATTCCATGGATAGTAAAGTTATGTTACATTAAAAGAAAAATACTGCTCAACTCATGTAAAAAGGACTGTAGGAAGAAGCAGACACTGAGCAGATTATTGATGTTAAAAATAAGGAAAAATAAATTGTACATAATATATATTATTAAGATCAAGAAATGTAAATCAAAATGCCAATTAGAATAAGCATTCTATGTACAAATGTATATATATTTATTTGGATTGTACGTAGATGCTTTCTGGTTAATAAAATATGCAATAGTGGAAGCGTACTGGGCCCATAACCCAGAGGTCCGTGGATCGAAACCACGCTCCGCTAACAAGTAATTTTTTTTTCCCCCGTTCCAGTTCATATTTAACCATTTTGTTTTACATTTTATTCCACTTCAATTATTTTATAATTTCTAATGATTTTACTACATACAACCGCACAATAAAAATATAAATAAAAAACTCAAAAAAAAAAAAAATTACAATTAAAAAAAATACGAAAAAAAAAAGAAAAAAATCAATTCGTGAAATTCATAATATTTGTATACATATTATGTCTATATTGATTCATCATTCACATAGAAAATTAAAACGAAAGAAATGCCTTGTAAATAAATATTTGAAATAAAAGACACAATTAATATGATCTTTTTTCTTTAAATATATTCTAATTTAAAATTCAATTCAAACATTCCGCAAATAAACATAATTACAATTTGCGTTCTAAATGACTTCATTTTCTACATTAATGAATAAATAAAACAATGAAGACGCTTCGTGATTATTTTCCCAGCACTGGAATAAAAATAGTGGTTTGTTGAAAGCATAATGGACATTCCATATTGCAACAATAGTTAACCATTTTGTTCCTGAAAAGATTTAGGAAGGTCCGAATACTATAACAAGTTAAACAGGAACTCTGCTGAATCTGAATTCAACGACAAATTTTCTAAAAGGGAAAATAAGACAATACAACTGAAAGCACTCTCGTGTAACTGTCATGAGTAATTATGATTTACAAACACCGAAGCCTGCATTGCATGTGGCGCCATCTTTCAACGTATTTCAGTACCTTTCAAATACAGCATAAAAAAACACACATTCAGCGTGTTATTTTATGCTGTATGTGGATCGAAACTTGAAAAGAAAAAAAAAATCATTATATTTAGATTTCACTAGTGGAATCTATAAATTAATTGATGTTAAATTAATTCCACTACTATTAATGACTAGTGGAATATATTATAATTAAATTTCTAATATTAATTCCAGAACAATATGAATTTAATCTTTATTTTTTATAGGCTTAAAGAAATACAAAAATATTTTGGTTATATTCTTATTTTCAATGGCTACGGGATGAAATATTCTACGAACTCATACAACCACTAGACTGGACAATTTGTCTTCTATTACTTGCAGTATTTTTCACATACGGATTATTAAAATGTAATAAATAGTTACAGCGTGATGTCTTAATTTCAAAATAACCAGATAGTTAAATACATCGTAAACGATTGTAGGTTATGATTATATTTTCGTGTAGACAAAATCTTTACCTTATTACTGTATAAGGCAACAAATTGTGAATGTGGAAACAGTGCCGGCTCTACCGACGGTGCAAGACGTGCATTTGCACGAGGCGGCAAAGTTGGCATAAACTATACGAAAAATAAGGGAGAAGGGACAGCAAAATATGCTACTGTACGGGGCGGCAAAATTCCTAGGGCCGACCCTGTGTGGAAGTAGGGAAAGTTGAACAGAACTCATGAACGGACATAATTCAAAAAATGGGTTATTTGGAATCTAATACTTTAGGAGACCCACAATTTTATGACGAGAAGATATTGAACTAAAAATTTAGACTCTTTCTATAATAATTAGTTAAAAGAAATAGCTCTACCATGATATTTATGGAAAATGCAGTTTGCGTGCATGCGCTGCAAAGTTCTGTATTTGGTTATTGCTGTCTAACTTGTACATTAATGATAACGGAAGTTCTCGAGAACATTCAGTTGTTACTGATGATGCTATACTGGGGAGGGAAATGGTGAATAATGGTGATGATATAGTGATACGTTTGCAGACAAAATATATTCAATAGGTATAACACTAACTGATCGTAATAAAATGAAGGTTCCCAAAACAGGTTGTGGGCTGTAAATACTCATAACTACCACCGATGAAGGAATGAATGAGCAAATAGTCGGAAAATATACTAATAGGCAGGGATGCAGAAGTTTCGCGTTTATAAGAATTTCCTATGAGGGTAGATTGGTAGTTTATGAGTTACCAAACGGAGGTTACCAAAATGGATATAAGATGGAGGAGAGAGAGAAAGAGAGAGAGAGAGAGAAACATACAAATTGTTAAAGGGGTTCTATAAAATCGAGCCAACTGGAATAAAAGTTTGGTCATCAGGGATGTCAGGACTACATTTTTTTTTTTTTACTTTAAAGGTAGAGAATGAGTAAAATAAATTGCAGAGGTGGTTTTAAATACCAGGAGTGTTAAATGACAGCTGATTGAGGTGATATAGTCTCAGGGGCGTAGCCAGAGGGGAGGGGGGCGGAAGGGGAGGTCCCCCAGGATGGCACTTTGCTTTTAAGAAATCTTGCCATGCTGTCTATAGAACAGCATGCGATGAAATAGACTTTCACAATGTCATCGACGATTTTGCTAACGGAAAAGCAAGAAAAATAACATTTTAGAATGTTGGAACATAGTGTGTTAATTTATTTCCCTATATGTCGTTTTGACTTTTTGTGTAGTTTTGATATGTATCGAAAGGGGCGGCAAACTCAGTGACCGCCCGGGGGCGGCAAAAGTACTAGCTACGGCACTGTATAGCCTCCCTTAATAAGTGTTTGATTGATTAATTTGACATATTTGAGTCAATGAGTCTCAGATGATAATAATAATAATAATAATAATAATAATAATAATAATAATAATAATAATAATAATAATGTGTTGTTCATTGGAAGTGGTGTATGCCGTCCATGGCGCTAAATCATCCGAAGAGAGAGAGAGAGAGAGAGAGAGAGAGAGAGAGAGAGAGAGAGAGAACGTCGTAAGTTCAATTCTAGTTGCCGACTAGAGGAACTTACAAAGTCTTTTTTCTACCGGTTTCTGAGCTAGTCGATCTCTGTCACGGTTTTCTCCGGAAACTCGGGTTGTTCTTCCCGTAAACTCAAAAAAAAAAAAAAAATCGACCGCAGAACCCGCACTATCTGAGATAATAAATATCTAGTGTTAGGATTAGGGACCACGAGATGGCAGCACTTGTCACTCACCTCTCTCTTCAGCTAACTCACTATCAGTTGAAAATCCCTTCTTCAAGGTTCTTTACGTTCTAGACGGTTTTCGAATCCTTGTCTTTCCAACCAAAAGGCGTCATCATCGATACCCACTGAACTATTAAAGTTCCCATGGACATGGATATTTGTGAAGGTCCTTAGGTGCTAGATGAATGTCATTTGTCGCAAGGTTGTAAGACTACTGGAGGTCTGAAGTGGCAGAAAAATTCCATGTTTGATCTCCAGTGGTGGAAAACCGAATTATCTAATCCGGTGCCATTCAAGGCCCTTTCGAGGGCGGGATGCACATAAAAATGCATGGATCATTGACGCCGAGCATATCTTATTATTATATATAATAGAATAATCAACATTATTTATTCTGTTATAGGTAAGAGAACAGTAAAAAATGATGCTTAAAATTAAAATATTAAACACTTATTAAAAGAAAGATGAAAGCATTTGTTTTTTGAGGGGAGAAGAAGTGCAACGAAGAACAATGTCAGAATCAATACAAACTGCAAATAAGTAAAAAAAAAAAAGACTTCAGTAAATTCAAGCAACACACGAACCTCAAATTAAGATTCGTTTTGGGAGGAAAAAAAGCGCCGCAGAGAATATTGTAAACATCAATTAAAAGCAGAAAGAAAACTAAACTGTTTATCAGCTCTGTTGTAATGACTCACAAAATCAATGCGAGAAGGAAGCAAAAGCATAGAATGCATCTACATATGTACAAAATCGATGCCAGCTAGTTTCTGTTGTAATTTAGCTGCGCAGACTCAGTTGCCACTAGCGACACCATGATGGACAACTAAGAACGTAGCATTAAAAAAAAAAAAAAATCGCATACGCTATTAAACTACTGCAATACTGAAATCAACAGATTTATTAGTTTTTATTTCCTAACGAAAGAAAAAAAAATATATATGTGGATAACTTGAGCGAGCCTTTGAATTACTGTGATAGTTTGTGATATTGGTGTTTAATCTAGTAATAATGTTTGGGCAAGAGCTATTCGGAATGATACAAACGAAGAATACTATTTGGGCACAATGGATTTTTATTTTATTTTTAAATCTGCATCGTATCCACAAAAGAGTAATAAACTTACCGTATATTCAATACTGTTGGTAAGCTAAGGGTTGGAAAATCTGTGACTACTGTTATCAATAAGTAGGGTAATGGTCTTACATAATAGATGAAGTTTATCTAGCCCCGAAAATACATTCGCCAGCATCCATGGCCGCGAGAATCAAATCCGCAGGTTGCTTGAGGAGAGCAGAGACGCAGAAGCGCACAGCCACTAGGTTAACCGCGCAGATTCATTCCAAAATACGTTGTTATCAATTTATTCTAAATGTTCTTCATCTGCTAGGTAGGAACCGAACGAAGATCTTTCGAAACTAAGGGCATCGTCCTTACCAACTGACCTATAGAAATTATGTCATCATCTTTATACGAAACGCCAGGAGTAATGAATAAACATTGCGAATTTGAATTAACGATGAATATTAATAATTTGAATATAATAACTCTAACAAAAAGGAATGAATATTTGTGTCATTTGATATTCAAAATTCGGAATTTGAAATGGGAATTTACAAGCAGAACAGATAGCAAAGGCGAGCAGGTAGGTTAATGTTACTGAATTAATAAAACATAATTACAGATAAACATAATTCCATACGATTATAGCATATTAGAGTAGATAAAGGACGGAGAAAGCTCCATCAGAATCAAACTTGATTATAATGGATTTTTCAAACATAACAAATAAACCAGCAAAAATAAATGGTTATTATTATGAATACGATACTTGCAAGGTGTCCAAGAAAATTATACTTACATGTCAAGAGCTATATATCAATTAAAAAATCTCGCTCAAGAAGCAAATCAAAATGGATATTAATAATTAGATAGATAGATCAATTAGATAGATCAATGAACTTCAAAAGAACAGTGCGCAGTTTGGTTTGGTTTTGATTTGGTTAGGATTATAACACAGAGATCAATGGCTGTTGATAGCGTGTTCTATGGCAGGGTTGGGAGATTAAACCTTTTGCCTTCGTATGATACTAGTTAACCCGCTTTCAATTGAAAACTCGTTATAAAAGTTCTTATATATATATATATATATATATATATTTATATATATATATATATATATATATATATTCACGTAAGTACAGCGCTAGCTTTAAATGAAACTAAATAACGTAACGAACAGAGAAATTTTTAATAAAAGAGAATGAACTTGAGAAATGTATCAATGCTAGCACGAAAGTTCAATGTATTGACGTTCAATTTTACTCGAAGAGGGGAGGACAAATGTTACCTAAATAAGAACGATGATCGAAAGATTGAAAAGTGAAATGAAATAATATAGGCCTCGAATTATTAATTACAAGATGACTTTATTGGTGAGAAGTCCTATTCAACAACAACAACAATAATAATAATAATACGCGGTACTTACTCTGCATTTCCCTTTAAGGTTGATGACCTACCGAGACTGGGTTTCGTAACATAATTTTAGAATAATGTCATTCATTCTCTTCTTTTTCTTCTTCGTCTTCTCTTCCTTCTAAGACGGATTGAGTCTTCCATTCAGGAGCGAATTCTCCATGCTTGCTATGCTTGCTGCGCAAGCTCATTACTTGAGAAAAAAGTAATATTTATTTGTTAATAAATGCATGCATTTATAAGCATTCCATTTAGGCTTTTATTTTTGTAGACAGAAGACGTGCTTGCGCGGCAATAATTGAGCTTTGCGTTGTGTATCGAAGACCGATGCTTGCTCGTCTAGTCAACTACCTTGGCTTGCTCGGTTGTAGGAGCTTCCAGGTCCTCGCAGAAGCACTGTGATTTCATACGCACGCATAGCCATTTCACTTCGTCTCACTCTGTTGCTTAAACACAGGCCATACGCAGTCAAAGTAGCTCTAGCCAGTGAGCTTCAGCCAGCCTTTACAAGTGTGCGTGTTGCATGGGAAAATTAAGTTACCAACTTTTTATGAAGATGTTATTGACCAGTTCATAAAGAAGAACCGTAAGGTAGAATTTGTATTCAAATAGATAAATTGAAAAAGGTAGAATATCATTTGTAAAATAAATGTTGTGTTTGTATGATTAACTGTGCATAAATTTCTAAATACAGTATATAGTTTTAAATGGTCAGTAATTCATTATTCCGCTAATCAGACTTCAATCACACCTGTCATTCCCTGAATGATAACAAGAGCAAGCGTGAATTTCAAGACCAGCATTCGCCCCTGCTTCCATTGAGCAGGATCTTCCAATCTTCTCTATTCCTTGCTTTTCCAAAAAGTTCATTATAAGTTCTACATCCTGAAATGTTCTTTATTGATGAGTCTAATTTTTTTTCCGTTGTAAAAGTAGTTCTTAGGATGTTAGGTAGTCTGTCTGCGTCCATACGTGCAGCGTGGGGCCGAACTATCTCAGTTGTTGTTTTCAAATTTTTTATTAATATTGTCTTCCTATACGATAATTCTTCTCTAACTGTGCTATTAGTTTTCTTTTCTATCCAACTTGTTTTATTTATTTTTCTTAAGTATTTAATATCAAATGCAAACGTTATTTCTACTCTCTTTTCTTAGTTGTCCTTACTTCTGCTCTATACATAACTATTTGTATAATTATTGATTCATATAATTTGATTTTGGCTTGCTTTAATTTCTTGTTTGTTTTCCAGATTTTCTGTAATTTTCCCATGGTAGTCCATCCTATGTGTTGGATTGTTTCGAGTGCATCTATTGTTTCTGTTAGTTTTGATCCAAGAAATATAAAGTTATCTACTTGTTCTATTTGTTCTCCATTTAGGGTGACTGAGATGTTAGTTTTGTTCTTCCCTATTTTCATCATTTTTGCCTTTTGTATATTTATTAATATGTCATATATTTTAGAGATTTCGTTTAGTTTGTTTATCAATCTTTGTAGTTCATTCAATAAGGGGTTCTTGCAATAAGAACAAGATCATCTGCATATTTGATATTATTTATATTTAAACCTTTGATATTGATTCCAGGCTAATTGTCTATCGCCTTCTTTACAACTTCGTCTAGATATATGTTGAATAGGCATGGGGATAACGGGCATCCTTGCATTACCCCTTTTTGGATCTCTGTGGGTTCTGTTGTGAGTGTGTTCTTTTTAATTATTGCATTTTTCTAAGAGTAATATTTTATCAGTATTATATATTTATGTATTCCTTTTTCTAGTAGGACTTTAAGAAGAATTTCTCTGTTGATGCTATCGAAAGCTTGTTTGAAGTCCACAAAACAACAATATAGGTCTTTATGGTCTTCCCAGCTGTGTTCTGCTAGTTGGTGGAATGTGAAAATCTGGTCTATTTTTGAATAGTTTCCTCGAAAACCAGCTTATTCGGTGCCTATCAGTTCCTCATATGTGCTTTTTAATCTATTTTGTATAATTCGTACGAATATTTTATAAGTGTGGGAGAGTAAATTGATTGGTCTGTAGTTTCTGCAATCACTTTTGTCTCCTTTCTAGTATATTGGGATTATCTTTCCAGTTGTCCAGTCATTTGATATCTCTCCTATTTCTAGTATTTTGTTGAATAGGGTTGTTAAATATTCTATTGATGTGCTGTCTCCAT
This sequence comes from Typopeltis vanoorti, assembly GCF_054136105.1. Classification (NCBI taxonomy): domain Eukaryota; kingdom Metazoa; phylum Arthropoda; class Arachnida; order Uropygi; family Thelyphonidae; genus Typopeltis; species Typopeltis vanoorti. The sequence goes on along the minus strand of NC_143557.1, from coordinate 120,703,710 downwards.
ATGACCACAGTTCAGTAGGAATAGTGTCGATACGTGGTGCTTTATTGTTTTTCATTTGTTTTATTTCGTATCTAACTTCTTCTTTTAAAATTTTTGGGTAATCATTATTTTCTTCTATTGTTGGCATCGTAGTTTTATTTCCTTGATGAAAGACAATCTTAAAATGATTCGACTAGATTTCCCTTATCTCTTAAATATCCCCGGTTTGTCATTTTGTTGTTTATCATTGTCACTGCTTTTGCTGAGAATTCCTTTATGATTTCTCTTGTAGTGTCATGGACTGTTTAGGCTGTTTTGTTGATATGCTTCTGGGCATTTTTTAACTTTTCTCCTAGCCATTTTTCTTTGGCTTTTTTTTTTGAAACAAGTTATCAACTTTATTTTTTAATGCTCTGTATTTTTCTCTATTCTCTTCGTTGTTTTCTTGGTTTACAAGTATTCTTGGCCTCTCTCGTTTTTCTTCTAATGTAGTTAGAATTTCTTGGATTATCCACTGATTGTTTAATTTGGGTTTGTTATCTAGAATATCTTTTGCAGTTGATACCGCTGTTTCTTTTCCTTCTTCCCAGTATTTTCCACTGTTCTGAGAGATGGAGGGTTTAAATCTCAGGCACACTTCTGATTGAACTGGCTTTAAGTTTTGATAGATTGAATCTTTCTTCTTTACTGATATTATTTTTCCTGTTAAATTTTATTTTCACTTTGGCAGTTAATATTTCATGGTCAGTGTCAAAATCGAAACTTCTTAATGTTCGAACATTATTTACTGGTCTTTTAAATTGTTTGTTTATGATGATATAATCTATGCAGTTCTTTATATCATCATCTGGGGGATGTCCATGTATATTTATTATTAGGACGTTGATGAAACAATGCGTTTGCAATAAATCATTAGATCGTTTGCTTTACAGAAGTGGAGTAATAAGCTCTCCGTATCCAAATTGTCCCAGCACATCTTTTCTGTCTGCTACGAACTGTCCTATTTTAGGACAGTTCATGATTTCTCTGTTTTTTGATCTATTTCCTGTTGTAGTTCCTCACAGAAATTTTCTATTTCTTCCTCTAGATCAAGGAAACCTTGATCTAGAGGAAGAAAAAATGTTCTAGAGGATCTAGAACTTTTTTTTTTTCCGTGGCCCAGTTATTTTAATACATCATCTTCGTGACCCACTAAAAGTTTTATTTTAGTGGGTCCCGAACCCACCGGGAGAGGTACACGTAAGCAGTAAATACAAAAAAAAAAATACACTCTCTGTCGATGCTTATCTCAAACTGAACAAGCAGAGTGAGTACGTGGCGGGCGAGTAAAACAAACGCTAGACCACCAAATGATTCGGCTGGTGGTGAAAATAAGAAAAAAAAAATTTATTTTCTTATTTTCTGTTTTCTTCTTTATCGATTTCTTTTCTCGATAAAAATACTTTCACTAGTAATTCAAAGTTAGTCTCGTGGATCTCTGGATTTTTTTTTATAATAAAATAAAAAAAAAAAAGTTTCGTTTAGACGTTATTCTGGAATTTGAGAAATGAAGTAAGCAAAAAATAATGAATACTTTAAGAATCGTTCCGATTTGAAGCTGTGTTTATTATTTAAATAAATTTTCTTGGGGGCTGAGCATCCTCGTGTTTAGTGCAGTCTGATGTTAACTTTTATTTTATTCCTCTACTTGACTACAGTAGCGAACCCATTATGAGTTCAATGTTAGTCATCAATTAGAGGGTCATTTTCTGGGCTTTCTTTTTTTCACCCGATTTCAGAGATGATGGATCGTTGGCAAGTAACCAAAGATCTATCAGATAATTTAATGCATTTCATCAAGGCAACAACAGTTCGATAGACAATAGCCATTACTTTGTGCTTACAGTCCTAATTTGTATGCAATCACGAGTTAATAAGTTAAATTTTGGAATTAAAAATTGAAAATGATGCCTAGAGAGTAAAATAATCCTACACCTGCGTTAGAGACAGAGTAATGGTTGGAGAGAGAGAGAGAGAGAGAGAGAGATCTATAAAAAGTCCATCTAGCTGGTAACTAGATGAACTTTTTATAGATCTCTCTCTTATATAGAATCAGTAGCGAACAAATTATTCCGAACAAGCGGAATTTTCGTGAAGTTTTTGATTTTTGTTTCATTTCTGTTTTCAGTTTTAGTTCACTATTTTGGTTGAGGATTGCATATTTTAACTATCCCTAAGATGTTTATTAATAGTGTTGTGCGTTTTAATAGTGTAAACAGGTTGACATTCATAGTGTTTTATTCATTTTGTGTACTTATAAAATGGATACATCTCCAAGAAAGAGTTCATAATTCTGTACTCTTTCTCAGCACACATCCATGACTCAAAGAAAAATTGCAATGAGTGTGGTGTTGGTTTGGGTATTGTTAATGCAATTTGTAAAGGGATTTAGGGAGACAAATACCTTTTCTCCTGACAAAAAAGTAAAATGTAGGCGAGAAAGGAAGACTACGCTTACTAGTTAGGAAAAGTAAATTAGTCCAAGAGTGTCTGCTGTAGACTTAAAGAGAGACTTGGCAGCTAGACATCACAGTCCTTAGAAAATTGTTGGAAGCAGGAAGGACTGTCCACATACCAAAAAAGAAACAAATGTTGACGAAAAATAGGCAAAGTGAACAAAGATTGGATGTGAGAAGTGGAAAAAGTCATATTCTCAGATGAAAGCCATTTCTTTGTCCAAAGAGAGTGAGTATCCTATGTTCGCAAATCAGCGACTGAAAAGACTTCTTCCGACCATCTTCAACAAGTTCCTAAACATCCAGGTGAAAGAATGTTCTACGGTTGTTGACGGACCAGGATCACTTGTGTCTTGATTGTATGATGAAATGACCAATACATAAAATCATCGGAGAAAAGAGTGGTCCCACAGATCTGGAAAGACAAAGAACTCATCTTCCAATAGGATCTCGTTTCATGCCACACTTCAAAAAAGTGAAAGAGTTCCTCAAAAATCACAACATGCAATTGCTTCAGTGGCCAGGTAACTCTCCTAATAGAAACACCGTGGGATATAATAAAAAAGAGACTTTGAAAATTTAATTGTGATACAAACGATAACTTAATACAGCCCATTATAAAAAGTATGGTTTCGAGATGCAGAAATAAGACAAATGTGTTCTACGTTGGAAGAATCCGTGCATTAGCGAATTAATGAACTTATTAGGAACAGAAGAGCACATAAAACTATTAGTTAAAGTTGGAGTTTAATTTTTATACTTATTTTCTTTCGAAATTAAAATGTTTCTTTAAAATGTGAGTGTTCAGATTAATTTGTTCGCTACTGTAGAATCGAGCCTATGTCTTTCTTCTACCGATTTAGTGTCATGGAAGCAACAATTAAAATACGTAGGTATCTGTTTATTTAAAAAACTAATTAAGGGAGAATATTATAAAATATTTAATAAGTCTCACAGTCACAGTTCCATTCTTGTCAACTGATTTTAATTAAAGAGCGTCTTCATTTTCCAAATTTACTTGATTAATTACCCAGGTTTATGAAATTCAGCTTAATAAAAGGAAATGTCCGAGAGTATAAGTTTAATTCATTGGATTAAACCTTGTCTTCCCACACCGAAAGTTTAGAGTTGAAATAACCATTTTTATTCTTTTCAGTTTAAAGACTACTCTTAGTATATAATAGGTTTTGCAATTTAATCTATATAACGTGTCTCAATATCGCTAGTAATATTTTATCAACTCTGAACCTTTATTCGTTAGGATAATAAATTATCTTAACGATATATCTTCACTTTCAGTGGGTGGGTGATATTCGTAACTTGGATTCTGTTAATAATCTTAGTTTAATAGTTTTACTAAGATTATCAGCGTTAATCTTACTTTAACTTTTTTTGCATCCCATACTTCCCAATTAACTTTCGAAATTAAATTTTAAATACATTTGATAAATCTTGAATACTTCGATTTATATTTATTTTCAATTCCAGAAATTTAGGCAAGATAGAAAACCTCACCATCGGTGCAAAGACGTCTTAAAAAAAAGAAGAAAAAAAACTCGTGTATTTTTAAAACACTCCTCATATCTAAGACTATGACCACTACCTTTACTAACCATGTACAAAATGAGAACAATTAACACCAATTCAAAGTATCAGTAATATATGTATTTACAATTTATATTTGTTAAAATAACAGCAAACAAACAACAACAGAAAATATACCTAAAGCTCTTTAAGACTTCTATGGCAATCTTACATTACAAATATAACTACGACAAAAGCCTTGTTGTTTCATCCAAAATATTTAGTCTGCTAGCTTCTTCTGCTGTTTCAGGAAGCAAATAAGTATAGGGACTAGGTGTTTTTCCTATAATTTCAAATAGGGTCCGTTTATAGTACATGTTAAAAGCACAATAATGAGGGGACTGCGCCCCTCGCAGCAAGCAATTGGTTATCGGGATGAGTTTAGGAAACCACACAGTATGTGGAAGAAGGAAGATATAAAGTATTGAGCAAATAAGGGCCACCGGAAAGGCCACCATCGTTAACAAAATAGCCCAAATCACTGCCCATGTCTTTCCGACTGCTCCTTCAGCACCTCCAGAACCTTTTCCACGGCCCATAGATGGCACTTATAATCGACCTGAAAAGTAAATAAAAGATGAAATATTTACACAAGTAATATTATGCATAACTGTATGGAATTCAAAATAAACGTTTAACGAACTTAACGACAATTTTTCATCAAAATATCGATAAATCCATAAATTTTTATTGATGTTTTCCTATATTTATATTTTGTATAGCATCTTAATAATGTAATGCTGCATGATTGAGAGCTTTGCAGTTTAATTCTGTTGAGAGTTTGACGATTCGTTAATCGGGTTTTTATACCCGAATTATGAAGCATTCTAATGTGAGATGAATTTTTGATCTGTACAGAAGCAAAATAATTTTTTTTTTTTTTTGGCAAGGGGAACTGTTAGTACGATGTACTTGTGTAGGGAAAGAATGGATGGAACATGAGCTAGAAAACTTATCAGATCCTGTTTAAAATATTATCGTAGATCTGGTGTTATCGAATTTAATATGGGAGAAAAGTTAAAATTGAAAGAGAGAGAGAGAGCTGACTTTATTTTACTTGTACTGGAATCAACTAGCAATACTTTTAACCATTAGAACAGACACATGTAATGCATCAGTTTATATCTTGAGGTCTTGATTGAAATGTAAAGGATTTAACAAGTGAAGAGAAAGAGTGGAGTGGACTTCTTTCAACAGACGTATGGATATGGTTTGAAATATCCGAGAGCAAATAATTTATGTATGGAAATACAAATAGGCAGGAGAAAGAACACAGCATAGTGCAGAACTACCGACGTTATTGTAACTAATGGAGTGCTCGAATTTTTCCCAGAGGAACAACAAAATGAGAGTTGCAACAATTTACACAAAAAAAAACACAATAAACTTAATCAGCAAGCTCGTATATCAATAGTGCAATACTGGTGGGCTCATGCAGACGTTTTAGAGAATTCATATTTATTCTGTTCCCCCATTTACTGATGCACAATTGTAAACCTGGGCTGTAATTAATAACCGACCTGTAATTCATCTATTTCGGCTCATATCATCTAAGGTGGTGGTCTACGTGTCTCGACATATTTCCGTTATGTCTATGTGTCAGGAAAGAAAAGAGGAGGATGAGGATGACAGTTCTTGAACAAAAAAAAAATAACGATAGACAGAGTTATACCAGGAAAAAACATACTATGAGGATTGCAATTAAGTGACAGTATAATAAACAATCCATTTAAACCAGCGGCAACCAAATCAGGGCCGCTTTTGCTTTTAAGATGACTAATTTTTAGAAGGAAGTGTCTGGCAGGACACGTTTTCGAAAATTGCCATAATTTCATTAAATGTTCTAGCAACGTATTAGGGGATAAATTGTAATTACACATTTTAGTGTAATTTTTTTCTCTCCACCTCTTCCATCCAAGGAGGGGTTGAATCCCTTGGTCAGGAGTTTATTACAAGCATTTTAATGCATTTTTAGCTCGTCATGCTTCACCTGCATTCTGTAAGAGCAAATTCATTATATCAGTAGATATATGAGTTTGTTCAGAGAATCGGTGTGTCTACTTGCAGGAGAAAACAACCCTAGTTACTGGAGAAAAAATCCTGGCCACCTCCGTGAGAATGGCTAACTGACTTTAGTTAAAAGCTCTTACAAAAGTTTTCTGCGTCCTACACAAAATGGCAACGTCAATACTAACTGAGACAGAAGTTCAGCATTGTAATAATAAAAATAAATATTTATAATGAAAATGTTGTTCTTAAAATTCCTTTATACGGAGTAGGCGAGGCCGTTCAGCCCTAACTTTCGAATACTTGAGGGGGATGTTCAATATTCACCGGTAGCCAAACTGAAACAGCTTGCCCACGATCATCACTAATTATACTCGGCAATCGTGTTCGCTAATTCTAACACTATATATTTATTGTCTGAGATGGTGTGGGTTCTATGGTCGATTTTCTTGAGTTTCCGGGACGAAAAACCAGAGTTTTGGCGAGGAAAGAACCCGCTTTCCAGTGCAAGAGATCGACTAACTCGGAACAGCTCGAAGAAAGGTTTAGAAAATATTCGTCTAGTCAGCGACTAGAATTGACCCGAGGTCTTTCTTTGGGCGGCTAAGCACTATGGCTTGCAAACGCCATTTTTTATTTTAATTTATGTAATTTAATATTTAATTTAATTTAATTAATTATTAAATTTCTTTATAAATTTTGATTGTTATGTGAGACCACTGCCCTGTTTGTTGGAGGTTTAAGTGGATTGAAAAAGTTCCATGTCTGGTGTCTAGATTTGGTCTTTAGAGTAGTTAACTGACCTTAGCCAGTATAACATTTAAAATAGAAATATTTTTACGACCAGTGTGATTGAACATTAAAGAACCACTGTTTTGGGTGTCAGCAGACATCCAAAACAGTGGCAAAAACGTTTGACAAAATCTCTACTTAAACAGCTTAATAAAAACAAACACTTAAAGCTTTAAAGACTGATCAACATGATGAGGTTTATGATGATCTATATGAATTTATGTAATAGAAATATCCCTATCCAAAACGCCATTTTGTAAAAATTATTAACAATACAATACATTCAAAGAAAATTGCAATTAAGTTAAAGATAAAGAAATAAAGATAATCAAAACTTAAAGTTTTGATTATCTATATTTCCGTGTTTTCGGCACAACTATCATAATGCCATAGTTAGCTTTTAGTCGAAACTAAACTCTCAATTATGTTCCTTTACTCTTTCATTTAAAATCTAATAAAAGATCATTCGCCATTGAGGATGATGCGTTCACAAATCAGAATTCGCTTCCTGTAATTTTATCTTCATGCATCCCAAAACTAAACAATACGTGGTTGCAAAAAATGATTGCATAAACAAAGACCGAAGAAAAACAAGTTTGATGTAAACACTATTCGATTTCGTGTCCCCTTTAGAAAGAAACTGGAAAAAAGAAAACCATTATGTCAACTTATCTAAGGCATTAGACGTTCGCAAGTAATTTAAGATCAGCTGAATGTTCAACTAACAATAAAAAAAAAGTGTAAGTACAATAGCCGCTAGCTTTCAGTGAATAGACGCAGCTGTTTAACACAGAATTCGTTCGGTGAAGAATTATTATTATCATCATTATTATCTGAGACTTTCAGGGAGTCAAGGACTAATCGAGGGAGGGTATAAATCACCCAAACCAGCTATAATACCTTCCCTTAAATTCATTCACAGTAGATGCACTCACTACCCCTGAAGGCAAATTATTCCACTCACTCACTGCTCTCTGGGAGAACAACCTAGTTCTTACCCCTTTCTTGACTGTAAAGAAACTTAGTTTCCATGAATGCCCCCGTGTTCGATACCCCACCTTCTTTATAACTAAATATTTCATCAGACGCTATCCTATAACACCCATTCAAAAGTTTATATACCTCTATCATATCACCCCTCTTTCTCCTGCTTACCAGAGTCTGTAATCCACATACTCGCAATCTGTCCTCATAATCTAAATCCCATAATCCGGATATAATCTTTGTAACTCTTCTTTGCACCATTTCCACGGCTTCTTTATTCCCTTGAAACCAGGGAAACCAAATCTGCGCACAGTAATCCAGGTGTGGTCTTATCAAAACCTATATAGAGGCAAAATGACTACCTTATCCTTACGTGTCAAGGTTTACTTCAACATCGCAATTATTCTATGAGTTGTATTTGCAACTTTTGCTATGTGACCTCTGAACTTCAATTTCCTATCTACCAGAACGCCAAGATCCCTTGCCTCCTCAGTTTCGTGTAACATAACCCTGCTAATATAATATGCCGCTGGAACTCTAATCACTCCAAAGTGCATAATTTTACATTACTAACATTAAACTGATAGCCATTTTCGTTGCCCAAATTTCCAATCTATTCAAATCATTTTGTAAGTGCTAAATATCAGTAGCATCCATGAGCGCCCTGCCTATCTTCGTATCATCGGCTAACAATTGCACATCGGATGTCAGACCCTGACTGATGTCATTAATGTATAGACTTTTTGATATTTGTCTGTCAACCATCCCATTATCCTAGTCAAGAGTTTATATTCCAATCCCATATTCTCCAGTTTATGCAACAACCTTTCGTGTGTTATCCTATCAAATGCCTTAGAAAAATCCAGCATTATCTTAGTGCATCCATTCCCTTTATCCAACCTGGCCGTAACATTGTTATAAAATATGAGCAAATTGCTAAAACATGACCTTCCTTTAGTAAGCCTATGCTGCTCCTTGAAGGGTATAGCTTGTTTGTTTGCTTACCTATTTTTGTAAGCGAGTTCTTACCAACTTCTATAAAATCTTCACTGCCACACCAGAAGTGAAATTTAAACCACGAGCCTTACGTGCTGCCTTAAATTTACGTGCCTTAGCCTAAATGAAATTCTAAATTGTATTGAATAGCCTTCGACATACAGAAATATAGGGTGTCTACGATGAAAAGATAGACCAATTATGTGTTTGGATGATCAGCTTTTATTAATACAGTTTGAACGGTTTGTATTGGCAATGATACTCTCTGACCGTTGTAAAGTATTATTATTTTTTATTACATCTCTAAGGAGCCCAAGGACTCATCGGATGAGGAAGAGCACTCCATACAATAAACTGTTGATGTGTATGGAGTGCCCTCCCTCATACGGTTGTTATGATGAATTTATATAAAAAAAAATTCTCAAGAAACAACATAATCAAAAAAATTATATCTATATTTTTTATCATTAAGTGAAACAAAAATATTTACAACATATAAGAAATTATTAATAATAATAATGAGGAGGAGGAACGAAGTGACTTGAAAAGGATCATTGTTTTTTTATTTAAAATAATGTTAAGTATAATAGCGATACTAGAGTGGAACAAGTTCAGCAATTTCTATGGAACACAGTCTACCACTATTAATCTATCCTTTCCCCTTCCTCATTGGAAGCTTCGGTAGCTCAGCCTTTATCGACGATCATAAAATAATAAAGTAATCAGCATGTTCATGATCAAATAACATCTCAACTACGTCTTCGAAAATATGGTGTTAGCAAACAGGAGTAATACGAACAGTGGTTGCATATTTTTGCAACTTGGTTCGTACATTTAAACTAGCATTATATCAAATACCTGTGCCACATCTATTCATGCTATTCTGTCTTGGAATTGAACATGTCAACGTTGGTGTTACTAAACTAACTAAGAAATGCGCATAAACATGGCAAGCACTTTTTAAATAGCAATTCTGGTGGCGAGTATGAGTTTTCTCCGTGAAACTCGAGTTTTTAACCAAAACTCAAATCTATGAATTATTTTTATTTTTTTGGTAGTGAAATCTTTTCCATTTTACCATTAAACAGAAATCCATTGGCCAGGAAACAGTTTTATCCACTTCATCCAATCTAAAGACAGAAGTATAACTTATAACACAGTTCTGGAGTATTTTAAATTCTGTATTATTATTATTGTAATGTCTCCGTACGGTATAAGGCTCATCGCGGAAGACTAAATTTCCTAAAGACTACAGTATGTGGTCATAACCTTCTTTTGAATTCATCAGCGCTGGTGCATTCACCACTAACTCCGACATTGCATTCCATCCATTTCACATCTTCCGCACAAAAAATTTTATTTTCTTCCTCGCATTACCCTACATTTTAGGATGACCTCTCGTTCTCCAACTGTGTTAGCCGGTGAAATAAATCTCTCTCTCTCTCTCTGATAGGCTACTCTCCCTAAGTTATGTCTCAAGCATATAATCCCTTTGCTACTCTATACATACACAGCTTTGCAGAGCACATTCCTTCAGTCTGCTCTCTTACTCTACAATTCACAGATACAGTTTTAGTCATTTACCTCTAGACTTTCACTGTTTCCTCATCATGCACATAGCCAAGTGACTAGATCTGCGCACAGAAATCGAGGCCTGATTGATACCGAATTGATACCTTATATAGTGGCAGTGTAACCCCTTTTTTTCTAATTATCTCTGGCCTTCGTATTATAGTAGCAATTGGGTAAGTAACCTTTAAGACTTGTGCAATGTATTTCCTGAACTTCAGCCTACTTCAACCAACAGATCCTTCTCTTCTCCGTCTCCTGAAGTGAAAATCCATCTAATTCTATCTCCTCTCGCCAAAATGTACTTTACACTTGGTAACATTGAACTGATACCTCCATTTATTCTATTGTAGTAACATCAGAGCTATCTAACATTACCCCACAATTTCGACATCAACAAACAAATAAACCTATTCTTTATAAACCTTAAACTATATCATTAATAAATAAATTAAATAACAGCAGTCTCCCGGAGGAAAAGAACCCTGTGGTATACCGCTTGTGGCCTCGCTTTTCTGGGAGACGCACTCTCCTGGCTTTTATAAGCCAACCAACTATTCAATCAACCATTCCCAGTCATTCATTTTTTTCCGTTCTTTTAGTGTTACAAATTCATTTTTAAAATTATGGATTCTACAACCGTGTTAAAATAACTCTTTTCATTATCTCGACGTTTCGATCTTCATATCAAGATCATCATCTGGAGCATACAAAAATATACAAGATAAGCTGCATTACATTACAAACCGTAAGCTAAAGAAAAAATGAATTGATCACATGTTATTCTACTGGCATGACCTCTAGTGGAAAAAAAAATTATATACCATGTAATTTTTTTTCTACATCTTGTCTACATCACACCAAAACATAGCATGTTTTGGTCAGTCAATTCTATGTAAGGTGTTCAGGGCATGATCAGAAAGCCTTCACCATAATTGTTATACTTGATGTGTCGTTTATGTTCTTTTTGTCTGATAGGAATAGTGCGTCCTATTTCTCCTATGTATGGTATGTTGCAGGTGCAATAAATACGGTATACTCCAGGGTGGTCCAGAGAAGGGAGTGGGTCTTTGGATGAGTTGAGTAAACATTTTAAGTTTGCAGGAGGTTTAAAGGTGGCTTTGAGGTTGTATTTTTGTAGTAGTCTGTTTATTTTGTCTGATGTTCCTTTAATGTAGGAAATGGTTATAGTTTTATTGTAGTCTGGTTTGTGTTTGTTTTTTATTGAGGTCTTGTAAAGAATACTGTTAATAATATTTGGGCTGTACCCATTTTTTTTGTAAAGTATTGCTGACCACTTTAAATTCGTTTTTCAGTGCCTGTTCACTGGAGCAGATCTTCAGACCCCTGTTTTTTAGAATGTTGATGACACCTAGTTTTTGTGTTGGGTGGTGGTAGGAGTTTATGTGTATATATTGGCCAGTATGTGTCGGTTCCCGGTAAACAGTGAAGGAAAGATTGCACGAAGGAAGACGTGTGACAAGTGAAAACCATTCCCAAACCTATTCAATTTGAAAACAATTTCTCATATCGAATGCTTTTGCAAAATCTAGAAAAAATACTGTATAAGTCTATTCTCCATCTAATACATTATCGTATTTGATGGATATCCTATCCATATGCACAGAATTATTAATAACGAGATTTTTAAAATTCCAAATATTTCAATTTCACGAAACGATGTCTCTGTTCTTCCTTCTCAATTGTATTCCATGATACTCTTAACCTCACTAACATAAATAAGCTTCCAAAATACCTGTCGAATGTTGACCGTTCGTCTGTGGATGTGACGCACAAATCGTGTATGCAATCACCGGCTACTGAAGTCACTCTTCCATATTCATCATGATTTTACGAATACAAATATTTTTTCCTGTATAATAATACCTCTTGTAAAAATTCTTCAATACAAATGTTTTACTGTAGAACTCTTCAAGATTTTACAGGAGGTATTATTACAAATACCTTCTGTATTTGAAAATATAATAAATTCAAAAAAGAAATATCATTTTTACACAACAGTAAATTAGGCTTAATTTATTACTGAGAAAGTGGATGATTGAGAACAGAATTGAAAATGCATAAAACATTAGAGCAACTTAAATTACCTTCAATTGATTATGCGGAGAGTATATAATCTTCTATAAATTATTTTGCTATAAATTAATTAAATATAGATATCTAATATTATCTCACGCCTCGTTAGATTACAAAAAGCCTTGACGATAAATAATTAGCGCCAAGTAAACAATTCAAAGCGACATCTGCAATTTATCTCTCATTAGCATTCTTATATATTTTCTAAAATATTCGTAATTCGTTAAGTTCATATTCGTTGCCCTCCTAAACAGAGTAATGGCTTCTGATAGAAAGGTGAAATAATAATAATAATAATAATAATAATAATAATAATAATAATAATAATAATAATAATAATAATAATAATAATTTTAATGTACAAATGTTTCTGACATTTTATTGTCATAGTGTACAGTAATGTATTATTAAATGCCTGATAACATAAAAGTGGCCAGAAAATGAATTGGATGTATCAGTGAATTTAATAAAAAAATTAATTTAATTCCTGAAAATTAAAATTAAAAAATCATAGTGCGAGAGCTATGCGGAGATTTTCTGAAACTAAAGCTGTCTGGTCGGAAAGCTGTCTCTTCGATCCCCGTCCAAGACGTGAGGAACCTTTATCTAGTTTCTTTCAACTGAAGGTGAGTTAGCCGGTCTCGTATGGCTAGAGGGGGCTTTTTCACCCTGAAACTCGGGTTTTTCGTTCCTTAAAACAGGAAAAATGGCCCCGTGAACACACACGAATTTACAATCGTAAAATACATATACTTAATAACTCATTAAATGGGCTGAACTCGTCCTAACAGACGGGGGGAGAAAGGGGAGAACCCCATACGAATGAATAAAATTGCTAACATTATTTATAAAATGAATGCATTTATATTTGAATTATCAATGTTATTTACGCGATTGGCCTTCTGTAGATGTTACGGACAAATCGTGCATGCAATCACCGGCTATTGAAGTCAGTCTTCCATATTCATCGTGATTTTACAAATGCAAATATTTTCCTGTAGAACTCTTCAAGACTTTACAGGCGGTATTATTACAAATTATTATTACAATGCATCTGTAATTAAATTGAAAACAAACAGTTTCATTATTGCTTGTCCTTTTATCATTTCAAAATCATGAGATCACCATGAAAAAAAAAAAAAAAAAAACACTGAAAATGGGTATGACTTTCCAAGAATCTACTATTCGCTTTCTCTACTTCCGGTCTCGAGAGCAGTTTTTTCTCGTGTGCATTTTCAATCTACCCAAATAGCGTCATTTTTGCTCCCATTCCGGGCATTAAAGATGCCGGTTTTTAAAAACTTCTTGGCAATTATTTCTGGCGAAATCATGTCCCAAGCTCTCAAAATCCAATTGCACAACAGTTCCAATGATGGTCTCTTAATCTTCTCTGCCGGAGTCAGGTTTTAGCCACCATCTGCCATCCACTCCGTGTAGAATTTTCGTACGTAGTCTTTAAATAGTTTATTGATTGATACATCCAAGGGTAGTAGACAAGGTGTAAGACCACCAGGAATAACAGCTACATCGTTCTTCACATCCGAAAGTTTTTTTTCACTATTTCTGCCATATCAATATTCACTATCTATTTCTTGAAGTTTTAATCTTTTTTTTTTTCGTGTAGGAAGTATATACGAAACTTTTTAATTTCTTTTTTCGTGAAGTAAAATCAGGGGTGAGAGATATAAGCGAGGGCGAGTTATATTCGAGCAAATATGGTAAGCACGTACACATATAAAATAAATCAATTAGCAAGCAATATGACGTTCTAGAAACTGAACTCGACATGAAAGTACATAATAAGAAAATATAGCTTTCATTTTGATCTATTAAATCATCTTCATTTTTAAAATTCATCTGTGATATCACAACAAAAAAGAGAATTTATTTGTTTCGATACTTTTCCAATTACCTTGATTATCTTGATGGACCTGTGATTTCAAAGGAGTTCTCCATGACTGCAGGTCGTAAAGAGGCCAGCTATTCTTGTCTTCGGCCTTTCTTCTCCATTTTCTTCCAACACTTTCTTAATCATTGGGTCGTTCCACTTTAAGGCTGATCTTCCAGGTTTCCTTTTGGTATCTTTCGGATACCTATTTGTTACTCTGACAGTCCATCTGTTGTCTCTCATTCTGGCGAGATGTCCTGCCCATCTACTTTTGCTGTTGTAGATTGCTTTTATTGCATTTTTGAGTCCAGACTTCATCCTGATTTCTGTGTGTGTGTGTCTTACGTGGTCTATTTTTTATATTGTATATTCTTCTCTCTATTGCACGTTGAGTTGTTATTAAGCTTTGTTCTTCTTTTTAATGTTGTGTTCAATGTTTCACTGCCATAACCTAATGCTGGTAGGATGTGACTATTGAAAAGGTGGGCTCTTATTTCCATATCTATGTTTTGGTTGGTGATTGTTGATTTTATTTTGTTGATGGCTATCCAAGCAGCTCTTTTTCTCTTTGCTATTTCATTTGTTATATCATTGTTCAATTTTATGGACTGTCCGAGGTAGATGTAATCTCCAACTTTTTCGATGGTGGGATTCTTTAGTGATAGTATAACCTTTACAGTATTCGTTTTTCATCTGTCGTGTTTTATCCGGATGTATTTCCAATCCAATTTTTGGCAGTTTTGACTTATGTCATTCGGCATTGATTCTAATAGTTCGGGGGAGTGAGATATTAATACCACATCGTCGGCGAATAATAGGATATTTAACATTTCACCATCAATGTTTATTCCACATTTCACGTAAGTTTTTTGAATGATGCTGTCCAGAGTAGATGTGAAGAGATTAGGTGATAAGACATCACCCTGACGTACTCCTCTACTTAAGTTAATTTTAATTCGGGGGATTGAAAAGAGTGATATTTGTTGTGCCTTCTTTGTAGATATCTTTTATGAGCTGGATATATGCTAATTCTATTAAAGCTTGGCATACTGCATTATGTTCAACAGTGTCAAATGGCTTTTTAAAATCTATAAAAAGAAATCAAAGTGGAATCTGGTATTCTCTGCATCTTTCTGTTAGTTGAGTAATAGTTTGAATGTGGTTTATTGTCGAAAAGCTTTTTTTTTAAACCGACCTGTTCTTTGCTGCTATTTTCGTTGTTGGAGGTTTGTATTCTATTTAGGATGCCTCTGGAGAATATTTTATATGTGTGTGATAATAGACAGATTGGTCTGTAATTACTGATGTCTTCTTTATTACCTTATTTATGCAGAATTATGGTCTTTGATGTTTTCCATTCAGTAGGTTTTTCCTTAATAACTTTTCCAATAAACTTTTTCAATTACATACCTTAAATGTTACTTATGACATCCAGACTATTACAATTTTCTCTGAATTTTCTTATGAATTTATTTTTGAAATATTTTTTTATTATTATTTCTCATTGGAACAAAATAAAAGTTGTAAATATCGTCCCGATCGCTTCATTTTTTTCAGGTGCATATTTGGCCAAGTTTTAAGTGGATTGTTAATCTACCCGTCATCTTCGCTCCCATCCAAGGAATTAGAGATGTCGGTTTCTAAGAACTTCTTGGCAATTATTTCTAGTGAAATCATGTCCCAAGCTCAAGATGGATGTAACTTACACTTCACTGTCTCATCCAGTATGGTTACAATAAGAATTTATTTGCATGAACTAAAAACGTAATGTGAGCAACACTATTTATATTGAATAAGCGTACTATGTTTATATTTATGAATCGTTTATTGAGAAATTAAAATTTTTATAGAAGCATATATTTAATTTCTCTTAACAGGTGTAGAAGGCTGTTTTCATTAATTGTTACTGAAATAATTATGAGGCAAACGTCACTTTTCGGTGTAGCCATTCTGAATCATTTGCAGTGGAATAAATGGGCAATACATTCACCACACTTGTTTTTACGGTGAAAAACCCAAGTATCAGGGAGGAAAAGCTACCACCTTTTTTTGAAAGTAACTAACTCACCTTCAGTTGAAAAGACCTTATAAACATTCTTTGTATTCTTTTCGAGATTCGAATCCACGTTTTTACAACCAAATGGCGTCGTCAATTATTGAGTGAATTATTGTATATGTGCAATGGCTCCAATGGCAAATTGAATTATTAACAAATAATGTATAGAAATCATATTGGAGGCTTAATGGATTGTATACAGCATTCAGAAAGGATTAAAACAGAATTTTCTGTGAGTGCTGTATAGAATCCATTAAGCCTCCAATATGATGTCCTCACAGCACTTAAGCCTCTACACACGGAATGTATAGAAATAGCCGATTTTCATGTTCAGAAACAAGCGAAGAATTGAAATACGACATATGAGCTCAATATTCTTTGCACGTTATTTTGATGAAAATTAAAATAAATAAAAAATAAATAAAACAGAATATAATATAAATATTCTTTTGTCATTTTTTCAGTGAAATGTTTTTCAGTATTACGTAGTTTTTTTTTTTAATTAGTACCAACCACAAAAACAGTTTAAATTGTCTGTTTAGAAAATTGCCTCCAGGAGTTTTAATCCATCATGTATACCACCTATTTAGAATCTTACAAAATATTTTTCCTATTTAAAATTTTAGATAATTCCTATTGACAAATAAATTACATCGAGATTTCTTAGACATTTGTCTGGGTAGTGGCCAATCCCTTAATGCATAACAGTATACATATCCACAAGGAGATGTGTTTTGCATTATGGGAGATACTGGGATAGGAGTGTTGGTAACTTGCTCCACCTTTGCTACGAGTTGCCTGGTGTTGTACTACTTATCCGGGTAAGATAGTATAACACTATTTTCAGTCCTGAATATATTTTCAGGCGCAAACTTTGTTTGCTCTCACTGGGATAAAGGATTAAACTAAATTTATCCAATTTTAATTGTTCTTTATATGGAAGTTATACAGTATATTAACCGCACCGGATTCCCTATCATGGGTAAATGAACAACTGTTTGTGGTTCTGTGCACATAAAGTGATTATGGGTTATATGGGAATCCGTTTCAGTGCATGGCATGATAATCTCATCTCGTTTTTTTTTTTTTTTTTTTTTTTTTAAATAACTTGCCATCGTAACGTACTAGGTTGGGGTAGTATCTGATATGTGGTCAGTACAAAACTACTACTATAAGTTAACTTTTATTCCAAGACATTTTATATGTTGAAGTCATAAGTCAGTAAAAACAAAGAACTCTAAAGTGTAATTTTGGTGTATCTAAGCTAATACATTGAGACTGGTATTAAATAAATTAGAAGTATGTTCGGGAAGCAACGAACTATTTTAGTTTTATTTTTAAGTAAACGACACTTGGTAGTGACGTCTGTCACTACCAATTGTCAATGCATTATGATCGTAAATATACACACTATGTCCAAAAAGAAACCGAACCTTTCGAAAATAGAAGAAACCAGTAGCGCCACCTGTTGTATCTTTTGTTGTCGAAAGCGGCAACCTTCATTAGTGTTGTGTCAACTGTTTATGACATTTGTTTCATTAGAAGCCAAGTTATAGTGCCAAGAGTGACAGTGTGTTTTGATGAACGGTCGGTTGTCATGATATTCATGCCGTACGCGACGAATTCTCGCTATCAATCGCTTCAAAACTTCAAGATAAAACTCACCATTCACCGTTTGGCCAGATGGAACGAATTCTTTGTGGATAATGCCCTTGGAATCGTAGAAACAAATCAGCATTGTCTTTACTTTTGACTTCTCCAAGCGACTTTTTTTTTCGGATACCCCTCTTCTGGTGTTCTCCACTCGGTACTCTGGCGCTTCTTTTCGGGCTCATACTCAAAACACCACGTTTCGTCATCAGTAACGATCGTTTCAAGGAAGTTTGAGTCCTTATGAGCGGTTGTAATGAAGTCCTTGAAGTGTTCAATTCGATACATTTTTTGGTCGCCGGTCAACTTGTGGGGAACAAATCGCGAATTCAATTTACGAAGGTCCGAACTCTCGGTCAAAATGTTGTGCACAGTTGATTTTGAAATCCACAGTTCATCTTCAGTCAATCTCAACGGACGATTTCGGGTTTTCGTCCACTTTGAAATAGCTTAAACCGCTCGTAAACTTGAATACGGGATAAGCATTCATCACCGTATGCTTTTTGAAGCATTTGATGCATTTCGGTAAAACTTTTACCAAGTTTAACACAAAAGTCAATCGCAGCTCTATTTTTGAAACTCATTTTCCGACCGTTCGTCAAAACACACTGTCACTCTTGGCACTATAACTCGGCTTCTAATTAAACAAATGTCATAAACAGTTGACACAACACTAATAAGGGTTGCCGCTTTCGAAAACAAAACGATATAACAGGTGGCTTCACTAGTTTCTTCTATTTTCGAAAAGTTCGGTTTCGTTTTGGACAGAGGGTGTACATTATGATGGTAAATTGCATGTTGTGTGCTCTTCTGGCTAGTGAAGAAAATTGAAAAACTCGAGATTACGAAAGGAAGAAACCCTGTCATCCTAATATGTGATCAGATAACTCACCTTCAGTATATATAAAAAAATCGTATAAAGGTTCTTCACGTCTTATATGGGATTCAAATTCAGGTCTTTTCATCAGAAAAGCATGGTTAATATGTAATACGAAAATGTTATTGTTCATGATTGCCACATTTAATACATCACCTTAAATTAATATAATAGAAAAATTACTGGTTTTTATATCACAAAGGGTGCTAGTATTTAACAGCATAATTTTTAGTATATTTTTAGTACTTTTAATATATTTTAGTATATTTTTAGTACTTTTAATATATTTTAGTATATATATTTAGTATATAAAATAACACACGCAATTGACAGTCATAATATACTATGCGGATAGGATTGACCATCCTATCAGAACATTAAGTTCCATAGCAGCCAAGTTACTTGGCTGTGACAGGCCATTAATCTTAACACACAAATGAAGGAATAGTGATTTTTTAACTTCCTCATTTATAACTGTTGTAAACGAATATTGTATTGTTTTAAAGAGAAATTCAGAACATATCACATAATATGGGTTTTGAGAGCAACACTAAAGACCTAAAGTCTATACTTTATTGGTATAGACTTTAGGTCTTTTAATAGACCAATTAACGAAATCAATGTTTCATTTATTATTTCAATAAACATAAGCATACGTCTTGAAATGAAACCACAACGATATCATTCATGTAGCTAATAATGATAGAAATAAGCAGTCAACAAATTAAGAAATAAGCAAACATATTAAAAGCATCACATGTATATCGTCTGTACAAGTAGGAGCTAAAACTTTATAGCATAAACTATAGAAATTTGGGGATAGTTCCAAGTTTCCACACTAAATGTCCAATTAGAATTCCTGTTAGTGAAGTCTCTTTAAATGTATCATCTACAGAGTCCTTCAGATGGCATAGATCAGTTGTAACTCTGGTTGAGCAGTAAGCTGCAATCCACTTGCTTTTTTTATTAGTGTCTCGGACAACTTGAGTATCTTAGCGAAGAGTTTCACGAAGGCTACGACGATAATACAAATTGTAAGCACAAAAATGTGGAAACTCTACTCCTTTTAGAAGAAGATCAGTCAAATCCTTCAGTTCACTAAACCATACAGTCATCGGCAGAACCAAGATATACCAAAAAGCACAAAAAGTGGCTACTTGAAACGATACCAATATTAACACAAGACCCCAAAATATGGCCCACATATTTCCTGATAATCGTCCAGCCTGTCTAGATCCTTGTCCACTGTCCATTCTTCAGCGACCCAAAGATACGTTATCCTGAACAGGTATAAGTAAAATAACAATAATAAACAAAATAAAATTATTATAGTAAATTTCATGATAACTTATCAGAAAATTTCTTCTATTAAACATTACTGGCTTGAATTTCTTGTGTTTATATATAATACAGACAAGTTTTTAATATATAATTTTCGATGAATTTATAACTTTTTTGCCCATATTTACAATGGGAGACAGTATTGTAGTCAAAGGAGCTAAGCCTCGTCCTTCTTTTCCAAATTTTACACCTTTGAGTAATTCAAATGAAAAAACCAAATGCAGCATTCTCCTTCATTATTGTTTTCTAATATATAAATCTTAAAACAAACACATTGTAGCCCACTCTGCGCAGATTTGGTTACAATTAATTGATAAAGTATTAAGATTTATTCTACAGTTAATTGCATTAGATCAATTAAGATGAGCAATGATGCAGTCAAACTGAATTTTGTATTTTGTAGTGCGGGTTGCATAAGCCACGACAGCACACCCAAACGAAATGGGCTCGTGCCGCCACTGATAGATAGACAGAGAGATAATAATTTCATAATCACGTATCATATAAGAATTGAATTGAAGTAAAAGAATTGAAGAGGAGAAAAATAAATAAGAAAATATTTTTTTAGAATAAAACTATAAATACAAGTAGTAGGGGTGTCACTTTGAACAAGTTCAAAATCAAGATAAGGATTCGCACCTTCATTGGTTGATCAGATATGAGTGTGTGCAACGTCATTGTTATCGTTGTGTGTGTTGTTATCAGATGTCGTGACGTCATTTGTCAGGTGTAAATAAGTGACATCATTGAGTTGAAGTTGAAAGGGGTTACTGTCGTGGGTATGTGTGACTTCCTGTGTGTGTGTGTGTGTGTGTGTGTGTGTGTGTGTGTGTGTGTGTGTGTGTGTGTGTGTGTGTGTGTGTGTGTGTGTGTGTGTGTGTGTGTGTGTGTGTGTGTGTGTGTGTGTGTGTGTGTTGTGCGAGTGTTTTCAGTGGTGTGGTGGCTTATAGGTAATGGTTTCAGTATATGGAATTCTGGGTGATGTTTAGAGTATGGAATGTTTGGAATTTTCAGAAAAAAATCTGTATACAGCTATCAGATACATGAATGTTTTCTTTATTCAATGTATCCAACTGCCTTATAGATTGTATGAGGGTCTACTGATCAACAAACGATTATAGGTTATGAATAATTGACCAATGTTAAAGTATATTTATATTTTTTATTAAAAACTGGACAAAATTGGCATTTGTATTAAAACGACAGGGCGGCCGGGAAATATGAACAAAACGGTATTGTCCCCCTCAAAACGCTATGTATGGTCAGCCTACTTCAAGGTCGCATTTACAACTGTGGAAAACATCACCATGAGACAGTGTGAATGTTACAATATGAAGGAAATGGACAGATACCAATAATGAATAAGAATCGAGTGCATTTTCAGTTTATTTACTGCAATTCGTTCTTTCAGGCCACAGATCGTCTTGTGTTGTGCTGTACTGTACTGTTTTGTGTATCCCATAAAGTAAAAAAAAAAAAAAAACGAGCGAACCCAAGAGAAAAATCCAGGAAAATTCAAGAAAATAGCAAGAGAGACAAATCTTGTGAAATCTTTCTAGGTAATTAAATGTTTGAATTTTTCATTGTAAATATACTTGTAAATTATATTTCAGTCAAATAAATGTGTATTTGTAAACTTAAATGAACAAATTATGGTGTCGTTGATCTGTTCTCCATATTTCACCAGGCATTAGTAAGGTGGGGTGTCAAAATCTTAAACATGACATAGAAGCAGTAAAACTGAGATTTAGAAAATGTGAACATGAAAGAAAACAGGGGGTTAGGAGGATACCACTGATATCCAGTAGTTAATGATTTTAGAAAATGTCTAACTACTACCAATTGACAAGAAATCATAAAAGAAAAAAGTGTGTGTGTTTGGGGTGGGGATACCACTGATATTCAGTAGTTATACTCAATTATTTTGGAAAATGTCTTAACTGCTACCTATTGACAAGAAAAACGTGAAAGAAAAAAATGTGTGTGTGTTTGGGGTGGGGGGACAGCACTGATATCCTGTAATTAATTATTTATTAGAAAATGTCTACTGGTACCTACTGACAAAGATTTCCCCATAGTTCCACAATTGATCCAACGATCCCATCACTTGACCAAATATCCTCCCATAATTCCAATCTCTAATCATTACCCCCTAATGCCACATGTGAACAAAAAGCTCATCTCATGTCACTGACACATACTGCCACATCCCACAATTCCACACTCGAACCAAAGATACAATGTGACGTCACTTATCTAATCTTATCAGCATCTCAATCTTGTCAGAATTCCACACTTGAACCAAAGTCACATGACATCACTTATCTAATTCTTATATTATCAACATCTCAATCTTGTCAGAATTCCATACTCTAACCATCACCCAGAATTCCATACTTGAACCTTTAGCTACAATTCTACACTCGAATCAAAGACACAAAGTGATGTCACTTATCTAATTCTTATCTTATCAACTCAAACTTGTCAGAATTCCATACTCTAACCATCACCCAGAATTTCATACTGGAACCTTTACCCACAATTCCATACTCGAACCAAAGACACAACGTGATGTCATTGACAGATGTGTCACACAGGGAAATTCCAAGGATTCCATATTCTAATCATCACCCAGAATTCCATATGCAAACAATTATCCAGAATTCCATACTCAAACCAAAAGACACAATGTGACATCACAGAGAGAGTTCTGATCCTTATCTTATATCTAACCATCACCCACAATTCCATATGCGAACAGTTACTCAGAATTCCATACTCAATCCAAAAGAATGACGTCATTTATCCTTATCTCATCTCTAACCATCATCCCAATTCCATACACAAACAATTACCCAGAATTCCAAGCTGTGACCATTACCCATAATTCCATGCTAGAACCAAAGACACAACATGATGTCAGACAGATGATCCCCCATGGAAATACCAAACATTCCATACTCTAAACATCACCAGAAATCCATACTAAACCCATTACCCATAAGCCACCATGGAAAACAAACAAAAACAAAACACTCACACAACTCACACACAGGAAGTCACACATACCATGACAATAACGGTCCCTTTCAACTTCAACTCAATGATGTCACTTATTACACCTGAAAAAGGATGTTATGACATCTGATAACAACATATAACGATAGGAATGACGTCACACCCACTCTTATCTGATCAACCAATGATGTCACGAATATCTTGTTCTTGTTCAAAGTGAGACCCCTACTACTACTAACACATTTTCATTTTACATCGATTTTAGTGATCTTTAATTCTCGGGGAATTAAGTATACGGAATTAATACAGTTTTAGCACAATTTCATATATATAAATAAAAAATTACTGGCATATTTTATTAAAAATCAGCTAATTAATTAATTCCAAATTCCTAAATTAAATTATTTCAATTTAAAAGCAAAAAAATCATAAAACCAAGTAAAATAACATTAAATTACATACACTTACCTCTTGAAAATGTATTTTCTTTTTAAATTTGTTTCACTACAAATTTACAATTCACACTTCACTCAGTGACTCACTAGACACAGAGGGAAAATGAACTGGTCGCTGCTCATAACAGTAATGAACATTTTTGTCACAAATCAGAAAAAGATGAACCAAAAACAGGAACATGCGTTTTATTGCTGCAATACATAAAACACTTGTCGGGGGAAGAAACTGGCCAACCCATAATAAAATTTTAAGATAGACAAACCGACCCATGGTCGAGGATGTAAGCTTTACTGTTACGATTATAATTTGTGGAATTTTTTACTCGATCCCAGTGGGGGGAAGTACCCCATTAGTCCCCCTCTTCAGATGTCCATATATACAACCATTCACAATGTGAAGGAAAGAAAATAAGGTTACACTTAGATCAGTTCACCTAAAATTCATTAACCTGCTGCCTTTTTGAAAAAAGAAATCCCGAAGGAATGAATATGCTATCGCTTTGATACAGTCAGCATTTATTTTTACAAAAATTCTGTTCTTCCGAATATTTTTAATTCGTACTCTTAACTTTGGAGGTTTAAATAGACCAGTAAAGCAGTAAGATAGTATCAAAATAGATGTTTTATACATGTTGAAACAAAACAGGAAACAGAACATAAACGTACTACGAGTGGATTACAATCGTTTAAATCTTCAGTAATATCACCCTCTTACTCAAAGAAATCACCACGTGTTCTCAAATATGAAGTTTCTCTCCCCCACCCATACACACACACACATGGAAGAGATCACATAATTGCAATGAATGCGATCACATAATCGCATTCATTGCAATTAGTACTTTAGTAGCTTCAAAATCATTTCGACAAGCTCTATCATATTACTTATCAATCAGTTGGATTAATTCGTGTGCTCAGTACATTTAGAGTATTTGAGAAGTAACAGTGGCTGGTGACATTAAAAAGAAATTCAAGCAATACTAAAGCGGGTCAAGTAAGTTGAATAGGAGAGTGCTGAAACGGATTGTGTGTTTCTCTCGCCGTGGATGGGTGGATTCTCTCAATCTGGAATTTAAGGAGTCGAGAGTTGCTGCATACAAGGGAAACCTCACATTAAACAGTGCCCTGATGTAGAGCTCGCCATAATTGAACAGTAGACGAAGAAAGTTTGGCATATAGAGCACCGAATCGCAAATATGCACTCCTCAAATCCGATTGAAGTATTTGAGTATAGTGGTCAAGAGGAAGGTTATTTAGCGCGTATTTTCTTAACCATTGTAAAAATGTCTGGGAAACTAAACAGCGAAACTTACACTGGCATTCTGCATGATTTTAGATTGTCCACACAGTGGAGGATATCTAGAGACGACCTAGTTCAGTATGAACATTACAACGCACTAATTCACACTGCAAATGCGTTGGCCACACGTTTGACGAAATGGAAGTGCAAAGATTAGAATGCATAGGACCAACTCACGATCTACATCCTACAGAGAATCTTTTCAAAGAGAATGCCAGTTGAAGACGAACTCGGTATGTCCAACTTTACAAGGAATTGAGGATTTAAAATAAAAGTGACTCAGTACCTTCGCTTGTTTCTAACCTATAGTACACACGTCAACAGAGTAGCAAGGTTTGTAAAACACTCAGTTGTTTACATAAATTTTACAACATAACATGCATGTAATGTCCATATATATAAAGAAACGAGAGAGAGAGAGAGAGACTACGACATTCAAATAAAAGAATAATTGGACAAGAACTAGCTGAAAATAAACAAATAAATATATCTATAACGATGAAATTAATATCCGAATCTGAACAGAAGACACTTTTTTATTTCGTTGATTTTACTAGTAGTGGTGGTGGTGGTGGTGGTGGGCTGTAGATGGCGTTGGTATAGTTGCGGTTAGTTGCAGTTGTTGAAGACAGAGAGATGTAAAGTAGGTGTCCTCCCTCGATGAGTCTTTGGACTCCCTGGAGGTGTGTCAAATAATAATAATAATAATAATAATAATAATAATAATAATAATAATAATAATAATAATAATAATAATTATTATTATTATTATTATTATTATTATTATTATTATTATTATTATTATTATTATTATTATTATTATTATTATCCATGTACAAGTCTGTATACGACAATAGGTGTAAATAAATCATAACTTTGCAAATAAATAAATAAAAAAGTTCTTGACAACATTGATAATCTTCAACCACAAGTCATAGGAATATAACTTTATGGAATGAAGAGAGTAATTTTAAGTACAATCGGGCATTGCAGTTTTACGTGATATTATTTTCAATCATTATTCTGTTATTCACTATTTTATATATCAGAAACAAAGGCGTAGAGTTTGTTGCCTTAGTCAATATGTTGGGACCTCAGATTGTAGGAATTACTGAGACCTGGCTATCTGAATCAGACCTACTAACTGGTATCGAGTGTCATTGGTACAGTTTTTTTTTTAGGAAGGATAGCGTGGATAGGAGAGGAGGGGGGGGGGGGCTGCTAATGATATTGGATGACTTAAATCCAGTTGAGTTGAGATCTATGAATGTAGTAATACTACTAACAATATTTCATGTGGCAGTGAGTTTGAAGTCATCTGGTATGAGGTGGAATCTAACAAGACAAATTACGTAGTGGGGTGTTGTTACAGACCTGGTGGATCAGTTGCTGGTGATGAAGAAATGCGTCACCAAATAGAAAAGGTGAACATGAAAGAGTAATCATAATGGGAGACTTTAATTATTCAAATATTGATTGAGTAGCAGTAGAATCTCATGAGAAGAATGAAAATGCATTTATTGAGCTGTTGCGGGTCAACTTCCTCAAGCAGCATGTGACAGAAGGAACTCGAGGTCAAAGAGTGTTAGATTTCATTATAGTGTCAGAGGGTGTTTCAGTTAAAGAGGTTACTATTTTGCCCAGGTTGGTGACAGTGATCTTGTGGTACTCATTTGGGAAGTGACTAAGTTTATGAATGTTCCATTCAGAAAAGATTACATGCTTAACTACAAAGCAGGAAATTATGACCAACTGAAGAGTGTACTAAGTTCAGTGGAATGGGATCGGTTGCTGGATGGAAATAATATCGACAGTGCATGGAAAGCATTTAAACAATACTTAAGTGATGCGATATCAGAATGTGTCCCTAGAGGTCGAAGAAAAAATAGGATAGGATTCAAATGGATGTGCAATCTTATTAAGCAAGCGATTCGTAAGAAAAGGACGATGTGGAAGGAATACCGTTTGCATAAGGATGACATCAGTTATGAAAGTTATAAGCAGCAGGCCAGAATAGTCACAACTGCTGTACGGAAAGCAAAGTCTGAATATGAAAAGAAACTGGTTCTGTGTGCTAAAGACAACCGACAAGAATTCTATCGCTACTGCAAGTAAAAGAAAGATTGAATATGAAATAATAACTCTTCTAAATCCAGATGGCGTGAGGGTTACAGATGCAGAAGAGGTTGTTCAGTTAATGAGTGCCCGTTTCATTAAAAGCTATCAACCTGGTGAATGCAACATAGTGCTCACTGTTACCTCTTCACTAGATGAAGAAACTCAGGTGTGTGAGGCCGAAGTATTAGAGCTGTTCACAAACTGAATAAGAATTTATTAATATGGACTGATGGAATATCAGCACGTGTGCTAAAAGAGTGTTCAGCTGAACTGCCTGTTCCTTTGACCAGCATGTTTAATATGAGTCTCAGAACAGGGAAGATTCCACAGGAATGGAAGCAATGTATGGTAATTCCATTGCACAAGAGGGTGCAAAGACTGATGTATCCAACTATCGACCAATTAGTATCTCAGGAGTGGTGGTGGTGAAGATTTTGGAGAAATTGGTTAGGGCCCGCATTCAGAAATGGGTTGAGTGAATATCTACTTTGCAATGAACAACATGAATTTACTAAGGGAAGGTCATGTTTTAGCAACTTGCTCACATTCTATAACAATGGTACCATTTAACTAGACAAGGGGAATGGATACGCCATGATACTTTTGGATTTTGCTAAGGCTTTCGACAGAATACAGCATGGAAGACTGCTGCATAAATTGAAGAAAATGGGTTTGGGTTATACAATATCAGCATGGATAAGAGCAGAGCCGACGGAAGCGGGCATGCAGAGCATGCGGTGAATGCGGGCGCCGCTACGAAGGGGGCGCCGACGCCGGGGCACCGTTCATAAGTTCATTTTTAACAAACAAAATTTTTATCATGAAAACAAAAAATTCTTAGAATAATCAATGTTGAAATAAATAAGGCCGGATACACCGAATAAAAATTTTAAAAACTTGTATATTGCGCCTCTTTGATCAGCTGGCTGTTTACAATTTTAAAGTGAGAGCAGGCTAAATGCTTGCCTGCAGAATGTTGGGTCTACTGCAGTCTATCTAAAGTGAAATGGTGAACTGTTTTTATGAGCAGAAACGAACTTTCGTACAAAAGATTTGTTGCTAGTTAACCAGTCATATGGTACGCATCTCAGTAGGCTACTGACAGTAGCGCAGTGCGGGCTATTATTTCGTCTCTGTGTCGTGTTGCGTAATAATTTCTTGTGGTATAAAATAGCAATGGAATCAAAAATTTAAAAAAAAAAGTTATCCGGTGCACAAAATCGTAAGCGTCATGCTGCGAAAGAAGCAGATATTAAGAAAAAAACTGGGGCTCTTAATAAATTTATTAATATATTAAAATATTCTGATGCAGATTGTAAAGAACCCGATACATCCGAAATCAGAGTTGAAGAACTGTGCACATCATCCAGTTTCATAAAAGTACTATTGCTACTATTGAATAAGATAACAAGACGCATGATTTAAATGGAAAACAGTTAGAAGATTTAGTTGTAGTTGACCACGAAACTAACACATTGTTAGTCTCTGTAAATTTAGAAGATCCAGGTGAATGGGGAAATATTGATGAAAAATTACGAGTTGTTTTAATTGAAATGGGGCCTGTTCAAAAGAAAAATATAATATATCCCAGAAATACATATGGTCATAAATTTGGCGACACGTATTATAATAGAAAAATGATAAACGGTGAGCTCGTGCCAAGAACATGGCTCATTTATTCCGAAATTTTAAATTCTGTTTTTTGCTTTTTGTTGCAACCTTTCGCACCTACCGAATCAAGTAGTCTTGTAGAAGGTTATAACGATTGGAGAAATGTAAGTACAACTTTGCATAGACATGAGACTAGTTTAACTCACATGAAAAGTTTCTTAAAATGGAAGGAATTTGATAACATTTTAAAAAACAAAACTACTATTGATTGCCAGACTCAAAGCATGTATGAAATGGAAAAGAAACATTGGACGAGTATTTTAGAACGCTTGATTGAAATTATAAAATTCCGTGGTAGCCAAAATTTAGCTTTTCGCGGATCATCTGATAAATTATATGAAAGGAATAACGGCAATTTTTTAAAATTTTAAAGTTTGATCCCGTTATGGAAAATCATGTTGAAAGAACCCTACAACGAAACAATAGAGTACACTGTTTGAGTAAAGACAGTCAAAATGAAATATTAGAAACTTTGAGTAACGCAATCAGGGATACAATTTTATTATCAATTTGAAAATCTAAATATTATTCCATAATTTTAGACTGCACACCTGATGTAAGTAAAACAGAACAAATGACCATTATTATTCGCTTTCTTTCCTGTGACAATGGAATTGTCAAGATCAGGGAAAACTCTAGGTTTCGCAGATATATCAGATTACACAGGACGTGGTTTATGTGCAACAATAATGGAACAACTGAAAAAATGGAACATTCCCATTCCCATTGAAGGCATGCGAGGTCAAAGGTATGACAATGGAACAAATATGAAAGGGAAAAAATACTGGCTCCAAAATTTGCTTTTAAACAAAAATCCTCGAGCTTTTTACTTGCCATGTGCTGCTCATACTCTAAATTTAATCATTAACGATGCAGCCAAAGTGAATGCAGATACAATTAGTTTCTTTGCAATTATTCAAGAAATGTACAATTTCTTTCCATTCTCTTACAAACGTTGGGCAATCCTTTTAAAGTTCGTAAAAAATTTAACATTGAAACAGCCATCAGAAACGCGATGGGAAAGTAAAATTAATGCAATCCGCTCTCTACGATATCAGTTACGAGAAATTTACGATGCACTTTTTGAAATTTTAAATAATGAAAATTTTAATAAAGAAACTCTGCCTGAAGCACAAACATTGTGTGCTAAAATAAAGGACTACAAATTTATTTGCTCTCTTATAACTGAGCATGATTTACTTAACAGAATAAACCCCTGTGAGTAAAATGCTTCAAGACAAAAATATGAACATTACACTTGCTTTAGAATCTATCGAAAACTTAAAAATATTCTTACAAGAGTATCAATCAGATACAAAATTTAAAGAAGTTCTAAAACGGCAAAAGAACTGAGTGAAGAGGTGGACGAAGAAAAAGAATTTAAAACTGGTACGGAAGTCCGACGACGAAAGAAGACACGACAATTTGACTGCGAGCATCATGACGAAACGTCACAATCGCCAGAAGATAAATTTAGAGTGAATGTGTTTTATACACTTCTAGATGTTGCAATGTCTCGTTAATAGAACGTTTTGAACAACTAAAAACATATTATGATAATTTCAATTTCTTGTATAGATTACTACAAATTAATAACGAAGATTTATGAAAAAATTGTGACGATTTAGAGATTCTCTTGAAGGACGGCTACAATAAAGACGTAAATGCAATAGAACTATATGACGAGTTATGTGCTTTCCGGGATATTTTTCGGAAGGATAATTTAAATATTCAAAACCCTTTCGATATTCTTAATTTTATTGTGTCCAATAATTTATCTTTCCATAACTTTTCAATTGCTTTAAGAATACTATTAACCTTACCTGTTAGCGTAGCGAGCGGTGAACGTTCCTTTTCCAAGTTGAAATTGATTAAAACCAACTTAAGAACAAGTATGTCACAAAAAAGGCTTGTTAGTTTGGCGTTAATAGCTATTGAAAATGATATATGTGCGGAATTAGACGTTAAGCCCCATTATTTCTAATTTTATGAATATAATTTTAATTTAAAAAATTTCAAGTATATTTATGTAATTTAATTTATTTTCTGTTATTCTGTAAAGATGTTATTTTTTGAATACTTATATTAAATGTTCTAATTATTTCTGAATTCATTTTATTTTCTCATCTATCTTGAGTTTCTTTTATTTTCCTAAAAGATAGTTCCACTTATAAAAATTGTTAAAATTTTTACAAGTTACTAAGAATTTAGTAACTTGTAAAATGAAAGAATTTTTTAAACTTTAGTTCAAATAAATTTTAACTTTAATTAAAATTCATTTTAATTTTGTTAGCGATTCGGATCGGTGAGAAGGCTATAATCCCTGTATCATTATATTCAACGATTAAAGTGAAGTGGCTTTATCAAAATTTGCTTTAACTTTTGAGAATTTTTTGAATATTTGGGTTTTTAACGATTATCCTGTCTAGTCAACACCCTCCCCCCCCCCGTTGGTTACATTTAGCGAACCAACGTGTGGCTGTTCTTGTCAAAATTTATTTAAGAAATTTGAAATAATTTCAATTTTTATTATCATAAAAGAACCACACACAACCGGATCGTTTCAGGGTCGCTTAGATAGACATTGCATGCGGGCGACAAAGACCCTAGCGCCGGCTCTGGATAAGAGGATGGCTGACTGACAGATATCAAAAAGTGGTATACGGGGGATGGAAATCTGCAAGATTTAAGGTAGCAAGTGGTGTACCACAAGGATCAGCGCTTGGTCCACTGTTATTCAATCTTTACATTAATGATATTGAGAAGGATTTGCCAAGTGACATACAGTTATTTGCTAATGATGCAAAGATAGGTAGGGTACTCAGGAATGCTGCTAATATGCAGTCCTTGCAGAATGATGTGAATAGGCTGGAATTGTGGGCATGGGAAAATGGGTGTCAGTTGAATGTCAATAAATGTAAAGTCATTCACTTCGGCATGATTAGATATTCAATGTCGTATTATATTGGTGGGATTACGCTAGAAGAAACTGATGAGGTACGGATCTTGGAGTGTTCATAGATAGGAAATTGAAGTTTAGGGGCCATGTGGCAAAGATTACAAATACAACTCAAAAGATAATTGCAATGCTGAAACGAACGGTCACGTATAAAGATAAGGATGTTATTTTGCCTCTTTACAGATAAGTCAGGCTTTGATAAGACCTCACTTGGACTATTGTGCGCAGGTCTAGTCTCCTGGTTTTTGTTGTCATTCTAATATATTGGGGAGAGTACAAAGGAGAGTATTAAAAATGATATCAGGATTGTGGAATACTGATTATGAAGACAGATTGAGAATTTGTAGACTGTAGACATTTGCAAACCGGAGAAAGAAGGTAGATATGATTGAGACTTACAAACTTCTGAAAGGCTCATACAGGATTTCAATTGATGGAATTTTTCAATTTATAGAGGGTGGGAAAAGGACGAGAAGGCGCCCTTGGAAGCAGAAAGAAGGCAGCTAAGAAGGGTGTGAGGGCTAGATTTTTCTCTCAGAGTGTAATGTGTGATTGGAATGTATTGCCATTGGATGTTGCGAGTGCAAGCAATGTGAATGAATTCAAGAATAAGTATGATAGCTGGTGTGTGTAGTATGTGGCCTCCCTCGATGAGTCTCTGACTCCCAGGAGGTCTCTCTTAATAATAATAATAATTTTTTAAATAATAATATCATTATTATTATTTTAAATAAATATATTTTAAATAAATCAATAAATTAATTGTTAAAATATTTATACATACAATAAACATCTTGTGTGATTTTTTTTTTACACAAGAAATTATGTTTCTTTATAATTTTACAGAGTTCAGCACTAAGTGTTGCAATTTCTACATTGGATTTCAATTAAAATTTTTAATAATACTTTTTTTTGCCTTTATATTATTGTATTTAATATACACATTATCTTCTAATATTAACAATGAAGATTATACAGAATTTTTTGTATAATTTTTTTTCTTGAAGTTTGAGAAAGAGTAATTCTACAAACAAATTTCTGCATTTGTTTATAAGGATTACTTGTAGATGAGTGAGGCAAGTTAATCCCACCTACTTCGAAACTTGGGTTAGCTTTCATGAAGAGAGTGGGATTTAGCCTTCACTATTTATGTTGTTGCTACTATTTATGTATGGGATGTAGGCATTGGATGCTAGTGATTTGTGATGTGTATATTAGTGTTAATGGTTTCCTAACTTTTTTACATATATTCCAGAGTTCGATTTTTAATGTTCTGTAGTTATCTACGTGTTTTAAATTCCTTGGTAGGTTGAGTTGCGTGGGTATCTGATGTGATCTCACAAAAGAACCGTATGAGTTGATGAAGGGTGTGGGGATGTAGAGAGTTGTTTTAGGTCGTGTTATACGATATGTGTCACTGTTGTTTCGATAGGTGATGTTGAAGTAATTCCTTGTTAATGTCATGTAGTGTTTCAGGTTTTTAATGCTCAGTATTCTGTGTATAGCCATGTGCTTGTCGGATATTGGTTGTGGCGTGTAAGGTGTCCACATCACTGTTGACACGATTTTCCTGTGTAATGTTTCTAATTTTGTTAGGTGGCTGTTTGATGTATTTGCATAGACTGTTATTCCGTATCTGAGTAGGGATTCGCAGATACCGTGATATAGAAGTTTTTTTATGTTGGGTGGAATAATGTCTTTAACTTGGAAGAGTCTTGCTGCGATGATCCGGAATTTGGTGTGTAGGTTTTCTATGTTTTGTCCATTTAAGGTGGGGATCTATATAGAGACCGAGGTATTTTGCGTGTATTACAGGTTTGATTTCTGAACAACGTGTTAATGCAGCGGGTATGTGTGACAATGTATCGATAGTGATGCGGGGCGTATGATTCTTGGGTTGTGTATTATCAACATCTGTGTTTTGGTGCCGTTGATTAGAATTGCGTTCTGGTGGAAGCATGTTGTGATTTCATTTAGGACTTGTTGTGCTTTGCAGAGAGCTGTGTTAATGTCTGTGTGGATTGCTAGTAGTGCAGTGTTATTAGCGTATTGAAATATTTGACTTCTTATGGATATGGTATGAACATCGGTAATGTATATGTTGAATGGTATCCGGAGAGTTCATCGAAAAGGCAATTCATCGAAGGAACAATTCATCGAAAAAACAGTTCACCGAAAATTTAAAATTTTCGAAAATGTTATGAGGAAATTGATCCATTTCGAACAAAACCTGAACCGTGAATAAGGAGATTATAATGCTACATTCATAGGGAAAAATTATAGAACGATATGGTTCTTATAGTCTTTCTTGTCCGATAACTGTTTCATGTCTGTTGATGGGACTGATTTGCCTGTTTCCGGAAGAAAAGCCCAGCCGTATCTATATTATGCCTCCTAAATTACCTTTAGCAGAACAGGACTGATAAAAATCATGCGTAAATGGGATCAAACTACCCAGGTCTTTCTAACTAAACAGCTTCGTTTTTACCGACTGCACTATGCGGGCTTCATTATTATTATTGTTGCTAGTAGTAATATGCGACTTCAATACAGCAATTATTATGGGATGAATTTTACTCAGATTCGCTATTTGAAACTTTTACAAGAAAATGTCGAACCGTTCCAGTTTTCAGTTCAGTTATATTCGGGGCGACAAAGAAATAATGTGTCCAAATTATGCACTGTATTACAAAAACTCTCTGACTTAAATGACTTAGTAGAGGTTGTTGGTACAAGAAGCTGTCTGCATGGTTCAGTTTCTGTTCTAAATGGATTACTTTTACCATAACATTATCGAAAATTTAAAATTTTCGGTGAATTGTTTTTCGATGAATTGCATTTTCGACGAATTATCTTTCGATGAATTGTTCATTCGATGAATTCGCTTTTCGTTGAATTTTCCTGTAACCATGTTGAACAGAGTGGGTGATAATATGGCACCTTGAGGTACACCGTGTTTTGTTTGTATACTCCGACTGTGACATGTACCGATTTTTGTTACTTGTGTTCTGTTTGAGAGGTAGTTCTTGAACCATGTATGCAGTGTTCCTCTTATACCTATTGAGTATTGTTTGGTGAGTAGTATGTCATGTTCAAGTGTATCAAATGCTTTGGTTAGGTCCAGCAGTATAAGGACGGCGTACTTGTTTTTGTCGAGAGCTTTGTGTATTGTGTTGGCGATGTCTTCTAATAAAGTAATGGTGCTTTTTGTTTTCTGAAAGCCGTATTGGTTTTGTGAGATGATGTTGTACTTCTGTAAATAATTCTGTAGTCTGGTGTGTGTTATTTTTGAGATGACTGGTAGTGTAGCTATTGGTCTGTAGTTCTGAGTATCGTTTCTTTTGCAGTGTTTGTATATTGGCGTAATTACTGCAGTTTTTAGTTGTTGTGGAATAATGCCTGTGTCGAATATTATGTTCACGAGTTTCAAAAGTATCGGATTTATTTATTCAGAGTGTGTTATAAGGTCTGTGAGTCTTATTTTGTCTATTCCTGGAGTGGTCTTTAGTTTTAGTTGTAGGATTGCTTCTTTCAGTTCCTGTTTTGTTACGGGTGGAAAATACATCGTTTGTTGTTGACTTTGTGTCGGTAGTTTTTTGTTGATCGTTGGTAGTTTGTCTTTTTTGAGTTGTGTGATGTTGTTTGTGAAAGCAGGGTTGAATGTGTCTGCTAATTCCTCTTGGTTTGTGTCCTGACCGAAGGTTTTTGCAATAAAATCTTGTGCTGAAGTTTTCTTTTTTCGAGTTACTATTTCGTTGAGTGTAGCCCATGTTTGCTTAATGTTGTCGTTATATTCCATGAATTTTTGGAAGTAGTAGCGTCTTTTTGCCCTACGAATTTTTGTTGTTAGTTGATTTCTTGTGTTTTTGTATAAGGTTTGTAAATTTGTGTTACTGGGTGACTTTTTAAGTTTTTTCCATAGATTTTCTTTTACAGTAATTGTATTTAGTATGTTATTTATCCATGGATTGTTCTCTGTTTGTAGCCTCGTTTGTGTAGGTTTTGTTGCTTTTTTGTATATTTCTGTGAACTTTAGTTGAAAATTCTCGAATAATGTTACAGAATCATTTATTTTAAGTAGAGAATTCCAGTCTGTATTTTTTACTTGGTTATCGACAATGCTTCTAGTATGATCGAGTTTTATCGACTTTTGTGGTGGTGATAGGGGGGTGGTAGGAAATGTAATAAAACGAAGTTGAGACAAAGTGGTGATCGGCAATTTTGACGTTAATTACTGATGATGTATATGTATGGATGGGAGGCCGTATGTTGATATGATCAATGCATGATTGTGTTAGTGAATTGTTGAGTATTTCTTCTCTCGTTTGGGAGTTAATGGTAGGGTTTATGTTGTACTGACTTAGTATATCTAGATATGTGTTAGTGGTTAAAGAAGCGTGGTCAAGCGTATTTATGTTAAGCGTAATAATAATAATAATAATAATAATAATAATAATAATAATAATAATAATAATAATAATAATATATAACCAGAGATATTAGCAAAGTATTTAAAAGTCGTTCAGAAGTGAGAACAAGCACAGTATTAAAAATTATTCGGTAAGTCAGCCAAGTAGGTAATTGCAAACATATCTCACCGCTAATTTAACTAATTAGTTAACTAATTAGCTAGTTGAAGTTTGTTTTAATTAAAACATGGTAATAAAATTTCAAATATTTTAGCTGGCAAAAAGCAAAATGATCTCGCTATTCACTGATTCATGCTATTTTAAACTGGTCTTATTATGGGGTAAATTTCTCGTAGCCATAGTGTTGCTCGTCACTACTTCAAGCCCGTGATATAAAGCGCAGTGATACCGCTGCGTCGCGTTGTGTTATATTAATTCGCTTAAGGCAAACATCGACGATAATGAAACAAATGACACAAAATGCCATTCGAAGTATTTGTCCCCCTTTTTTCTCCCAAAAACATACAAATGACTTAAAATCTGAATAGATTAAACAGCGCGATAATATCAAACACTGCTTGTTGTATTATGTTATACCAATAATAAGTGACATACATTGCGTAATACCATGGTTAACATTACCTTGTTATGGAAGCTGACTTAATTTTAAACAGCAAATATTTGCTACAGAAAGCTCTGAAACTGATATTTAAATTATCATTTCTTTGCTTGTATTTAGAAATAAACTTCTAATAAACTTGTTGATTTTAAATTAAGTTTTTACGTACTCAATCAATAACCATGATAAGTAAAGACGATAACGCGCACGCACCCTATCGTGTAATACCGGTAACTTTTGTTGTCTTTTGATTGATCACATTTTTTGATTGGCTTTTGATTTTTATTTCATTTTGTCTTATTTCTTTGCTAATTATGTTTTTAAAAATATATACTAAAATGTCTTAAAAAGAAATGGATTTATTTAAGTGGAATATTTACCTATGTTGTTATCAATAATATTGAAAAAAAAAAACATTATTAATAATAATTTTTCTATAATAAAATAAAAATTATTAAAGAAAAATGTAATTAATTATATTAATATACATAATAATAATTATTAATGATATTAATATTATATTTATGTATATTATTACATTAATATAATATTAATATCATTAATTAACCCGCAAATAATCATCAATAAGCACTATGGTACGCTCTCCAGTGATGGCGGGCCATGGCACGCGTGTCAACGGTGACTCGCTACGATGTTCTGGGTGACACGCCAAAGTTTCACCAACACCCGACAACTATTCTCCCTGTTTGAGTTCAGTTCAGCTTTTGCATTCGTGTGAACAAGAAATGCGTTGAATTTTGTGCCGACTGAATAATAAAGGAAGAGATCGAAGCTTTCAAAATGCATGGACTGAGATGTACAGCGTTATTGACAGACATGGCAAATCATTGTGCCATGAAACAGTAGTAAGCAGAGCTTGGAATGTAAAAAGACATTTCTAAACAAATCATCAGTGGCGTTTCTCAGCAGCCACACCGCAATGAGTGTCAATCAAATAACTTCCTTAAATTCTTAAGAGGCCCTACGAAAAAATAGCAGCAAGTTTCAGCATTGCTCACTCTATAGCTCAGCATATAAAGGGCCTCAGTGAAGGAGAATCTATTAAAGAAACTCTTCTAAAATGTGCACCTTTTTTGTTTCAAGATGTGCGAAATAAAGATAGTATTATTAAGAGTATTTCTAAT
The DNA here is from genome assembly GCF_054136105.1 of Typopeltis vanoorti. Classification (NCBI taxonomy): domain Eukaryota; kingdom Metazoa; phylum Arthropoda; class Arachnida; order Uropygi; family Thelyphonidae; genus Typopeltis; species Typopeltis vanoorti. The sequence continues at coordinate 120,665,701 of NC_143557.1, read as the reverse complement.
TTGCCAGTCAGCAAAAATACCATTAAACAAAGAGTGATGACAATGATCTCACACATACAACATCAATTAAAAAGAGACTTAATAATTGTAAATATTTTTCGATTTGTACTGATGTCGCCTCATCGACTCGGTTGGCCGTCATTGCTAGATTTTCCGATGGTCAGACAATGAGAGCTGGTAAACATTGTCAATAAGTACATCAAGAAACGAAATATGCAACATTGTTCTAAAAATGCTCCGTGACCTAAGCATTGAGATGTCTAAAGTTGTGTCTGTGACGGCAGATGGGAGCATCCAATATAGTGGGAAAAAAAGGTCGCATTTGTGAAACTGTTTATGGAAGCTATTGGACATCCAGTTGTGGCGTTTCATTGCATTATCCACCAGGAGATGTTGTGTGCCAAGGCAGGATTCACAGAACTACATGATCTAATGAGAGTTGTAACTAAAATAGTGAATTTAATAGCTGCTTGATCCCTTCATAAGCGAGAATTTTCATTATTGCAGGAAGTTGAATCAGCAGACTTACAGCAGACTGCTGATGCACAACAATGTGAGGTGGTTGAACTGAGGTCTTCGAAAGATTTATGGGGTGCTACGAAGAAATTAAGTTATATGTTGAGAATAAACATTTGGAAGTTTGCTTAGCTCACTGATTGTACATGGGTGAGTACATTGATGTTTTTTACAGAGCTCTCGGTTCATATGACTGAACTGAAACTAAACTTCAAATTTTCAAACGAGATGTGGGGACTAAGACTTATAAGTATTTTCCTCCACTAAAAGACATTTCGAGGAGGTCAGCTCGGATGTAAATGATTAGTTTGGTGGAACATTTAACCAATTTAGAAGTTTAGAGCAGACAATTAAAGTAAGTATCCGGATGTAGTATACACTACTATGGAATTAAATGTTTTCCAATGGATACAAATTGAAAAATTAGAGCTCTAGTTAGTAGAGTTCCAGGCCAGCATCTGGCTTCAAGTGTTTGTCGAAATCAGATCTCAACTCTAGGATCTGGAAAGAAATCGCCTGCAGAATAAAGAGTGCCACTACGAACTTGACATTTTGAATGCTTGGAACCGAAGCCCGGAAACATTTAGCACCCTTACAAATCTAGCAATTGCTTTACTCACAATTTTTCCCTCTACATACTATTGCGAAACCTTATTCCCGGCGTTAAACAACATTAAAATGGACATAAACGACTGACAGATGAAGTTAGTGCTGCTTGCTTGGGCTTGAGGTGCACAAAGTGTACCTACCTTCAATTTTAGACTTCTCCATTAAGACTCAGCAACACAGAAAAGTCATTAATTGATGTTAATCAAATCAAATGCAATGTGTTCTATATTTTTTTCAGTTCAATTCAAAATTACTATTAAAAGTAGGGTAACTTTTATTGCTTTTAGTGTACTATTTTAAGAACAATTATAAGTGTGCACAGCGTTTTCTCTATTGTAAATCACTGATTTTTCTTTTATATATAAAACCGGTTTAATAATGAATCTGTTTTTTTCATTATTATTATTTTACATATGTCTGAGTTTGTTTTACTTGTATTTCAGTCTTGTAATTATTTGACGTTTCAATATATAATGCATAACACCGCACGTGATTGGACTATATTTTTAAATAAGTGAATATGCAAAGAATTGTTTCTTTTTGTTCAGAGCGGGGTCCACTCCAGCAGAGTCAAGTTAGACATTTTCCGAATATTTGACACGTCGAGCCTAAAAGGTTCGCCATCGCTGCACTATACTTCCGAATAAAACACTTAGACCATCATCGATACCCAACCTGAATGAACCGTGGAGGGCAATGCATGCTGGAATCACTAAGCTGTGGTCAACTACACATTATGGCCTTATAATAATTAAATAAACAAGATTTTGAAAATTTTAATTCACTGGCCTATACAACCTTCAAAAAATTGCTAACTCCTTTTATTCCCTTGTAGGGAGGCGAGACCGTTTTAGGACTGTCTAACTTTTGGAGACTGAGTGGGCAGTTCAATCTCCACTGGTAGCAATCAGAGATAGCTGCTCATAATTTAAGCGGCACGAAGTGAAGAGAGGGTTAATAAGTGCCGCCATCTCGTGGTCCCTAACCCGAACAATATTTTTAATGTCTGAAATAGTGTGGGTTCTACGGTCGATTATACTTCTGCTGATAATCTGTCACCAGTAACATTATATATGTAAAGCTTCCTATAAATGCAAGAGGTGTGTGTGTGTGTGTGTGTGTGTGTGTGTGTGTGTGTGTGTGTGTGTGTGTGTGTGTGTGTGTGTGTGTGTGTGTGTGTGTGTGTGTGTGTGTGTGTGTGTGTGTGTGTGTGTGTGTGTGTGTGTGTGTGTGTGTGTGTGTGTGCGTGCGTGCGTGCGTACGTGCGTGCGCGCGCGTGTGTGTTCCCTTGTTTGTTGAGTTATTCGACTCAACTCTAGGGTTGAGTAGAATAACTCAGCAAATCTTTGTAGACTTGCACCTCTAGACAACCATCTTACTTCAGTATGCAAGAGTAATTGGTTTGATACTTCATTTTTTTCACAAAGTTTGGCAAACAATCGCGAATTTAGAGGATGAGCTCTAATTGGATTAATAGATTTAACACACACTCTTAGAGTATCATGCAGTTCGTCACTGAGAGTTTTTGCCACCATTCTCATTCTACAGAAGCGTTTTCGACGCAACACACAGTGAATAGTACGTACACTGAACTTTTTCTTTCAGAAAGGCAGCGAAACCTTGATAACGGCCCGCCATTGCAGGTGCGCCGTCTGTGGTTACTACTGTTATATTGGTAAATGGAATATCATACTTATTTAAATATTCCTCCAAACACTGAAAAATTGTCAACCCCGTTCCATCACTTTCAAGATATTTTGCAAATAAAAATTCGTCAATAATTTGATGTTTGGTTTTACTATATCTTACATAAGCCATAAGAATAGAAGAACTATCGATTGTAGATTCATCAAGTTGGATGGAGAACTTACTATTTTTGAGTTCTGATACTACAGTTTTTTCTACATCTTCAGCCATTTCACCAATACGTCTTTTCACGGCATTCGCACTCAATGGTAAGCATTTTAAAACAGGGCCAGAATCTTTTTTCATTATGGTTTCAATTACTTCTTTGATTTCGGGTATACCAATGTCCTCTGCAATTGTATATGGGTTTCCTTTTTTTTTTGCTATATTAAAATAAATATTGTAGGAGGCTGTTAATCCTTGTTTATTGCCAATTTCGGCAGGTGCTTTCATAAATCATTTTATAGTTGGTCGATGTGTGTATTTCTATTTCAGTTCTTTAAAAAAGTCAAGATCTTTATCTTTCTTATCAGGATGGAGTCTTTGAAGATGATCTTTCATTTTGCTGGTTTCACAAAGAAGACACATAGGCCTCGTTTCGTTTCTTAACGAAGCAATAAACCCAAGTTTCAAATATGCTAACGAATATTGTCTGCATTTATTTTTAGAATCTGAAGCTGTCATTGTGGTTACTGGGGTTGTAACAAAATAATTAAAATTGAAGTCAGTAAGCAAAAGTAATAAGTCGAAATAATATACCTACTCACGTATTTCTACAGGATGTACAAAACTACCAGCCCTGCTCAACTCTTCAACATAGAGAAGTTTAGTTTCGTGAATGAATAACGATTGAATTATAATATGTATGCTGATGAATTTTAGAACATTAACGCTCACTTGTATGTCGATGCGCAAAAATGAGACTGGGATGGAATATGTGTAAGTATAAGTAAATAAGCAACCGCGCAAGTGTTGCAATTTCGCTCCCACTGCGCCGGCGGGGCGGGAACCACAGACATCCGTTTATTGGTAAATACGACATTTCAGCCCTTGATTGGTCTCCGTAACTATTTTCATGACCTTACTCCATCTTACAGGTCCTATTCATGTCACTGTTCCCACGATTCACTCTTAATTGCGTTGTCATTCAGGATGGAGGTAATCCAAGTTAACCAAATTAAATATTACCCATACAATGATGTCTTATATTTTTCTATCGATCCCCATTCGACCCCTAACAATGTTATATCGACCCCTTGGGGTCGATATCGACCACTTTGGCAACCACTGATATAGAGGATGCATACACGTGGTGTACATCATTTCTAACTCTAGGCTTACAATTTAGTGTCCTATTTACACTACATAACTGTAGTATATTGAACAGCTTTTCTCTTGGCAGCTTATCATAGACGTTTTCTTTCCAGATCAAAACTTAAACACAAATCGGATTCTGGTGTAATGGCATTTTCTGCCTCAAAGATTGATATACGAGGTGGTATCAAACAGTTTCGCGACTAGCTGTTTACGAGAAATTACTTTATTTATCTACGATTACACACCATCACCTAATCCCCTTGCATATCAATGCAGCACTCCCATCGTTCTTGCCACTTCTGGAATGTGTCCTGGAAGTCTCCTTTTCGAAGCATGTCAAGCATCTACCACCGACAATGGCAGCAATGTTGTGGAGTGTTCTCTGACGACCCTCATGCACAAGTTGCCGAAGGGTTTCGACATTTTTGGGAGGTTGAGCTTGTCGATGGTCTTCCTGATCACTCATCGTCTTCCAGTGATGGTCTTCCGCTCTTGAAGCACGCGTGTGACTCAAAACACCTCGAACGACTCATTGCAGAATCGACGTAAACTTCCCAAATCATGTCAAACGTCTCTGTGGCAGATTTGCCCAGTTTCATGCAGAACTTCACGTTTGCTCTTTGTTCTAACTTGCTGTCCATGATGAAATCGCAGATGTGGTAACGCAGGTGGTCTAGCATCAGTTGCACAGCTCCCGATGTACACAGGACGATGTCTTTTGGTACACTGTAGGTGCTCCCTGTCACTGTGCTGCCATCTGTTGGTGTGTTACAAACCAAGTCTCGAAACGTTTGATACCACCTCGTACTTCTGGCTGATTTCATTTTGAATATTTTCTACTACCATTCTCTCAATGCTTATCTCATTTAACAATATCTTAGAGTCACAAACATTTTGCTACTTTCATGATATATATCTTCTGTATTTCTTCCAAAGCATTCCACTGACTTTGGTTTCTCTACTTTAAGAGATGCGTAGTTCTGTGTAGCATAGTTTTTTTCCCCCATTTTTCTTTGGATACTCTATGAGCAATTGCTGACCTACTTGCCGGAATGATTTCTTCTTTTCCAGGACTCAACCATTAAGTTCGGACTTATTTTTTTAATCTTTTCCAACAAGATTTCTCATATACCTCTTAGTTTAAATGATCGTTCGTCGGATTTTGTCACAGGATTTCCAATCCGTTTGATTCTTGTTTTTAAACTCTTTCGTGTTTTTTTTTCTAATCATATTTACATAATTAAGTCTATAGTTTATCACTAAAAAAGTAAAAACCATGATGGCCGGGTTCTGATCGTGGAACTAAATTATGTTCAAATGGATAAACAAGCGAAAAGAAAAAACATAAATGATTTAAGATCAAACCTGACCCAAATTTCAACAGACAAATACATCATATTATTTCATATCATACTAAAAAAATTCGAAAATAACTGATCAATCCCTAAAAAAAACAACTTAAAAAAATTTTTGATTTTTATGTATATCCGTTTAAAAGGTTGTAAACGTTAATTAAATAATTATCATATGATGATATAGCGGCCATGAGTCCCCTTTATGGGGATATATGGCATCATCTCAGTTCCCTCAAATTTTATCCCGGCTCGGAACTGGCATAGCTGACGAACCAGACCTATGGCTGGGTCAGTATTCCTGACTGTATTCAAGGGACCGGTTTGCCTGCTTGCGGGATGAAAAACCCCAGATAAACTGGCGAAAAAAACCCTGCTGTCCACGCCCAAGACCAGCTAACTTGACTATGGCTGAAGAAGATTCTTAAGCTCCTCGCGTCGTCGACGGGAATTGAACCTTCTCCAGGCATATGGTTGCGAAGTGCAAAGCCATTAAGCTAACCACGAGAACGTAAACGTTTATATTTCAGTACCATGCGTAGGCTAAAGTTAGATAATCCAAATCTATTGAGACCATAAAGAATACTCTTTTCAAGTACTTCACGCAAACTCACCTGTAGCGAACAGAGTAGGTGGTTCCAGATCGGGCTACGGAAATCGCTTATTGCTTCACGTGAGCTTTATGAATGTCATTAGACGGTAGACGTTTCCGTACCCCGATCTGGAACCACCTATTCTGTTTACTAGAGGCGTGAAGTGACTTGAAAAAGCAGTTGAATCCAACAATCTCTTCCAGAGAATAATCATGCTATCTTCTTGGCCAATAAAGATTTCCGACATGTATTTAAAGGGCACCTCTATACCACTGGAAGATATAAAAGTATCCCAGGAATGAATTTTCTTCTTCGAGTGCTCCTTTTTGTGAAAAAAAATGCATTTAAAAGTTATCTGTAATTTTAAATTAGAAAAGTAAGTCTCTAGAAGTATGCCAGCTGACATTCGGGCAATGATATATAGTCAAAGAAAAAAAACAAATTCTCAGCTAACAACATACATTTTATTATACTTAATAATTTCAAAAACAAAGGGAATTCATGCCTCAAGTTTACAAAAGAAAGTTTATATTAAATATTAAAAACTACCACAGTGAATCAATGGTTATTCAAAAGGCGGTCACTGTCAATATGCTATTTCATTATAATAATAAGTCACATATTACATGAGAAACATCTGCGCTTGCTTTGCGTGATGTTACGATATTCCTGAAAAGAAATTCCTTCGATTGCTTCATTTAGGCTTCGACCATTATACATGTTGAAAGCACAGCTGTAAGGCAGATGCATACCAGTCAGAAGGATATCGTCCAGATCCATTAAAACGTCAGAATATACGGCGACAGGAAGTAAAACCACATACCAAAATGCACAAAAAGCTGCAACTTCATACCCCACAAACATGAGAGTCCAGAACCAAAACATACTCCAGAATGATCTTATTATTATTGTCCCAGAATTCATAGTTGCTATGAGCAGGCATATAATATATCTACATGATAAAAATTAAAAATAATAAAATAATATATATATATATATATTGATCCACTGTAAGCCCATCAACAAAATCAATATATATATATATATTGATTTTGTTGATGGGCTTTAGGAGAAACCTAAAAGTAAAACAATTTGATTAGAAGGAAATAATCCTAGTAAACATTTTACAATAGTATAAAATATTTGACAAAGCCAGATATACGTCATTGTGATGACGACGATGATGATGCACGCAAGAGACTTAGGACAAATGAAAATTCTACAAGGTAGAAGAAATTGTTAGCTCAAAGACTTACAATGTACTCTTACCCTCCCCCTTCAGGAGGAGGGAACAGACTCCCTTCTACTGTTAAATTGTGAATGAAGATATTTATAATTAATAATACTTCATTCATAATTAACATGATCTTCCATATCACAAGCAGGACTTATTTACATTTATTTAGTTAGTCTCTTGCTTATAAAACGTTATTCATGTAATTCCTTTTGAGTTTTGTTAGTTAATTTTATTTATGTAATTTTAGAATGTATCATAGACATGAAAAGGCTCTGTATTAAAGTGTCATTTATTTTATTTGCTTTATTCCTTTAATAATAGTATAATAAACTGTGATGTATGTAATTTTAATATATTCAGAAGATTCCTTATGATATCATTTGATTGGTTGTTGTGAGAAATCATGCAAATTTCTCCAAGCGCGTGTTGGAGCGTGAACTACTATATACCAAGGGAAAAGCAAGTGCGATGTGAGCTAAACCGGTGAGAACCAGTTACTGGCAGGAAAAAGGAACGAGTGGACACGACAACGAAAGTAAAAAGGAGAAACGAGTGGGGGAGTATAGAGAGCGGTAGCTAGAGACCAAAGGGGGATTCTGACGTGCCAAAAATGGAATAGAAAGGACCGAGAATCGCTTGGCAATTTAACTTACCTTTTTTCGGAGTTGGATTTCTACCAAAACTTGTTAAAGCCTAGCAGTGGAATAGTGCAAGACATAGAATAATACGTATAAGAAAAGGAAGAAATGGGTAGATAATTTAAACCAAGTGCATAAAGGTTATATTCCTCCGAGTCTATAAATCAAACTCGGAAATAGAAGATTCTTTTAAGTTTGTGTTACTACAAAATAAAAGTCAGCAAGGACTTTAAAGATGTTGTTCGATCTCCTTATGATGTGGTGAAGCTATATCCTGCTAAGATTACCTTACTATATTTAGTGGGAAGTAACGAAAATTAATTCCGCCGAAAGGTAATTTATTCCTAGTTGCTGTATTCAGCGAGTCAAGATTGAATGTGTGATGTGCCAAGACTCTTCCCTCTTCAAGTGACAAATGCTATATTATTGAATTAAGTGTAGATTGACTGAGCCAGAATATTGAGAAGCCTATTTGTTATAATTTAGGAATCTCGAACTTACAGGAACTAATTTTGATTGACTGAACTTAGAGAATTACAAATGAATGTCTGATGGTTCATGAGTTGTATTCTTTCTGAATATCTTGAACTGATTTGATATTTAAATGTTTTGAGATGTAATCTTGTTCAGAGTGAAGTTGTGGTAGAAATTCTTTATAACAAGAAGAATAAGATCTGTTAACATAATTTTTAATTATAATTCTTAAGCTCAGCTGAGTAGTATACTAGTATCTTAATGAGAGCTTTATATTCGTTTAATTGTAATGTCCCTGTTGGAATACTGTGTTATGATGTAATTTATGTGACACTGCATTAAATAATTTTATTTGAATTGAATCTTGTATTTGCCTGATTTCTTCATTGCACCGCTCATTAAAATAATTCGAATCTTAGGCGGGAACCCTATATAATAAAGAGAACCTTGGCCTAAAATCAGTTTCATTATAACCTAGTACAGTTGATGGTTGATTTATGAAAGTTATGCAATCCAGAACAAGGAGTGGCGCAGTATAATATAAATTTTCTTCATGTTCGGATGATATATCAGCCTACAACTATTTAATTAAATACTAACGAGAGAGAGAATTATAAGAGGATAAAACATAAATGAGCAGAAGTTACGATCCAACAATGTGTCATCTACTTACTTTCATTATGGTTTGCGCATAATTCAAAAATAACCACAAAAACTCCGTTTATGATACTGACTCTTTCCAAAACTGAAACGAGAGTTTGGAAAGGACAAAGATGTATTAGAAATTAGATATTTTGATGAAACGAATTTAACAGATATTTTGAATATGAACATTATCGTTAGGGTCAGTTTTCTTTCCAAAGCAACTATTTCGAAGGAGAAAAAGTCGATCAGAATGTATCAATAAAATCAGCTGTGTCATTTAATCAGGTTTCTTTTTTCCTGGCTTTATATTCAAAATGGGAATATATCAATATGACAGGATCTTTACAAAACTATTATCATTATATTATTACTGTTCTTATAATATCGCTATTTCATTTTTTTCCCCATTGAAATGAGAAACCCTAAGTTAGGAGATTTTCTGGATTTACTAGTTTGTAAAGACCATAAAATGTTTCTTAGCCTTCTCTGCCACGAACACTTGCAGAGAGCAAATAGGAAATGATGATAACTCTGACGAGCACATTGAACCAAGTGATGCAGGACTTCGGTACTATAAGTCTCTATCTAAACACAAACTCGAAAGTGTATGTTTTTCATTTGTACATCGTTTCGTTTTACTGTCAGGTATAGTACACATAGTGGCCACTGAATTAGAGACCTTTATGCAGATGTAGGTAAACATCACTTACGCAGCGTATATGCGAAATACTTGGTCAAGTACGTCACCATGCATTCTAGGCAACTATTTAAGAATGCTGCTGGTCTGTTATCGTCAATAGTGTTGATCACAATGGGGGGAAAAACAAAGGATCTTAGGAGTTCGATAAAGGGCTGAATGCGGGTGCCAGTCTGGTTGGAACCACGATTTTCAAAACGGCAGAGCTGACGTGTTTCTGAAAATGTGAACTATCCGGACTGTTTAATCAGTCAGAAAATAACCGACGTTGCTTGTCGTAACTGTGGTCCTAAGACAGTCTATCGGACGGACATGAGATCGCCGTCGTCTGAGAAGGTTTTAAGGACAAACCGAACTTCCTATGTGCAGCAATACAGCGCAGCATTTAATGAAGGCGGTGTCAGATCCAAATGTCACCGAAAACTATGCGCAGGGAATCGAAGAGGATCGGAATTGGCAGTCGCATGTCTATACAGAAACCACCGAAGTTTCTAATTCAGTTACCGATATGTGAATTGATGCAATAAAATTTTGAAATGATATCCAACATCCTGAAACCTCGTTTTCTTAAAAAAAAAAAAAGTCTTAACAGATACGTTGCTTTGTGTGTGGAAAGGAAGATGGAATATCTACCAATATATGCTTTTGATGTCAATAATTGAGTAAGATTTTTCTAATAACATGCCTAGGCTGCTAACTTAAAAAAAATGAGTAATTGAATGAGATTTAAATTGCTGCCAAAGAAAAATTAATGGATTCCCTTATTGATATTGTTATCGGAATCGTTTTAAATGTTTTGAAAGTTTAATTCTTCAAGCGTGAAAATATATATAGAATATTATACATTACAAGAAATTATACTTTTTTAACCATACGTTATAGCTAACATAAAGCAAGTAACGTATCCCAAATTCACAGATTGAGTAATCTCAAACTGTGAGTACGATTCCCTCTTAAGAGTTCAGAGGAATTTATCAGTGCTTATGCTTTCACATCGAATGATTCTGTTATGTATGTGGAGGGGGGAGAGAATTGATTCAAATACCATCTGCAACGAGAGCAATATTCAGTCTTAGATAAATAGGTTAACAGAACCAAGAATATAGATTATTCTGTTTTATGTTAATCTCACCTTTGGTTCTGTAAAAAGAATAAGGGTTTAGATACTCTTGAAACCCTGTCTAGTTCCGAGATGGCTTGAATTCTTGAATTCTCAGAATTCCAATAAGGCATTTATTGCAATAAGACGTTCATTTATTTAAGGCATCCAATAAGGTGGCGTTCGCACTGGGTGACGAAACGCATCTACTACTTGAAGACAAGCACAAATATTCGAGGGTATCTGTCGTCTTTTTGCAGGAAGAAACATATATAAAGTATAAATTTATAATAATTAAAAAAAATCCCTGTTTCACCCCCCCCACACACACACACCTCCACTAACATCGCTATAGGAGGCTAAGGTGAGTAGTGTTACACCTGATATCTTGAGAATATAGAATTCTCAGCCATCATAGTGTAACATGAAGAATAAATAAAATAAATTAAAAACCATGCATAAAAGATAATAGTTGAATTAATTAAAAGAAAAAGAAAGATTCTTGCATCCAATAAAAAAAATAAAAAATAAATAAATAAAGGTTTTTGTTAAACTAACTAACAAAAGAAAGAATATATTAATATTGTGATATGGTTTAAATGAGAAAAGTTAAATAAATAAGACAGAAAAGGATTAGTCATAAGAGATGGTATGTGAGAGGCTAGAGATTAAGTTATTAAGTGCTTTCATAGAGAAATTTTGAAAGGGGATTAAGTTAGAGGCTAGCACAAGAAAAACAACAGAAAATCGCTTAGGGTCAATTCCCAGGTTGAGAAATCGTCACGGGCCCGCCGATCAAATGACGTTTGGCAGAAAAGCGCCACCCTAATTGGTCGGTGAAGTAAAAACAAGTAGGGGGCAGAGAAAAGAAGTTAAAAAAAGTGCCGTTAGGAGAGCAGGTATAAAAGGGTTGGAAACCCCCCCCCACGAGGCTTTTTTGGTTTTGGTTTTGATTCTGTTCCAGGAGAGTCCTTCACGAGCTCTTTCGTAGGGATTTCACGGTGTTTTCCTGAGTGGCGAGATTGGAGTTATATCTCCAACATCACAACACGAAAACGAAAGTGAGCAGAATTTCGGTTCCGTATTTCCCATGTGAGAAGCAAAGAATGCCATATAGTCGAGGAAAAGAAAGCATATTCTTTGTGTTCCGACTTCAGTGACAACTACGAAAAACGGAGAGCTGTAAAAAAATAGATGTCCACGTCGCGAGTTGCACAGCCGATATATAGATGATTCAAAGTTGTCCGGAGTTATGAAAAGTTAAGACCGCGTAAGCCTAGTTCAATTCCAAAAGGAGCGTAGAAGAAGCAGATTATCGGTGAGGTTATATCAAGATAGTTCAATCAGAAGAAGGTAAAGATCCATATGAAAAACCCAAGAAAGAAAGGTACTGTAAAATATATCTAATGTTAACTAAAATTTGTCTGTGATAAGTATCATTATTCTAATACGGAAATGTTGAAGTGACCAAGGAAAATTTATACTAGGACTTTAGTATCTGACAGAATATATTAAAAGTAAGCTGGCTAGTGTTAATGTTATGTGAAAAATTAAGTGTCCTGAGAATTTTGCATGTCTATTGTAATGTATTGGAAAGTTAAAATGCCATAGTCATGTGTTAGTGCAGTAAAAGGTTTAGTTAATCTACTTATGTTTGAATAGTTGAATAGTGTGAATTAAGTAATTACGTGTCCTGAGAATTTTGCATGTCTATTATAATGTATTGGAAAGTTAAAATGTCATAGTTGTGTGTTAGTGCAGAAAAAGGTTTAGTTAATCTACTTAAGTTTGAATAGTTAAATAGTGTGAATTAATCTTATTTGTCCATGTCAAGTGAATTTATGTGTTGAAATGTTATGGCGGCATGATCATAATACTCATTATAGGAACATAACCTAATTACTTGTAATAAGCTAATGTTAGTTTGTAAGTATTTAGTTTAGCATTAAATTGAGTAATCACAAAAATTGAATTGTACCATGTTAAGGAAATTAATAAACCTTTGTTCAATGATAAAAGAGTTGTCTGAAATTGCTGTCCAATGCACCACTTGAAAAATACGAACCTAATCACGCGGGAAATTAATGTTAAGAAACGAGATGAAGTGTCACGACTGCAACATAGTTACACTTTCTGACATATTTGAGTTCTTTTTCCTTGTTTTTGTATATAATATCTCAAACTAAATATCCCAAAAGGCGCAGTATAAATACAAATATTAGGAGTACTAAGGGGAGAAATAACTTAAGTATTAGTAAAATTTTTGGTGATAACTCGATCGTAGATAATAGAAGAACATAGATAAGAGGAAATTACAAGATAGAATAAAAATCGTAAAAATGGGACACAACAGTAGGAAACTGGGCTGAAAATGAATATGACTAATTGCTTTCGAGTTCGAAAATGCCTTGAGGAAAACGACAGAATTATATAAACAAGTTCAGATGAACGTCTTTAGAAAATACTATGCAAAAAAGTGGTTAATGTGAGTTGCCAACAGAAGGAGAGGAAATCTTTAAGAGTGTAGTTGCTCTTTCTGTTTAATAATTCAGGGATGTTTAAGGAAGTGGCGTTGCACTTTTTCAAAGAGTACTCCAAAACAGGACATATCTGAGATTTGTTAAAAGGTAAACGGCCGTTCATAAAACCTCGGTAAGAGGCAGTTCATAGAACCTCTTACCCAGTAGGTATCCAGGATGCCCCTTTGGAAAGGCAGGTCTGGGTTCGAATTCCATCTAGGACGTGAAGCATCTTTGTAACGGCTTTTCGGTTGTAAATGAATTGGTTGGTCCCATACAATGGTTTCCCCCCCCCCCGAAATTGGTTTTATATCCCACGAAACGGGAGAACCGAAGCTACTACAGATATTAATATCTGTAGTAGCTTCGGAAAGAAAATTCAATGAATCCAAAGAAAATCTTGGATGTCGAGAAAATTACAGATGCATTCTCTTATTTTGGGATTTCCTGCCTGAAGCCTAAAGTAAAATATTATAATGAATATCAACTACTGTGATTTAAACAAAAAGTGAATAAAATATACACGTAGCTACAGCCTCGCCCAAGCAAATGAGAACCCAATTAAATAGGTCATTTTGGTCGAGTACCTTATTTAAGATAATTAAGTATCGGGAATATATGCTGTTAAACAATATTAAAAATTAAATACTATATTCTTATTATACTTAAAAAGGGGGGGGGGGAGAAAGAAACTAATTATAAAGTAAAATTTCTTTCCTTTTTTTTGTTCAGCAAAATCTTCCAAAGCTTTATCAAATTTTAAATTTCTTGCTTCATTCCATAGCGTAGGGAACGGTTAGGCTTAATCGGCCGTGTGTAATTGTAATTTACAATTTTTATTTTGCAGGCCACACATATAACTTGAGGTATAAAAATTTCATGTTACGCGTATCTGTAGACGACAAGATAAGTTCAATAACTCTCATTTGCTGAGAGATTTTTTTTTTTCGGCACTCAACTAAGTGGCCTTTGGGATATGTTTATGAAAATATGTTTTGCTACGGTTTTCTTCCTCGCAAAACCTTACAAACATAAACCTAATCTGAACACACTTTAGTAGAGATTTTACATATAATTATTACTTGTAGTCCCATTATGAGTCTTAACTCTATAAAGATAAAAATAAGATGTGCTTTTAAAATTAAAATATTACTTTCATTCACAACCAGATATTTCGTACATTGAGAGCAAAACTGCTTTCTTTAAACATTACTAGTATTACTACTACTAATAGTAGTAACACATACAACCATAAATAACATTAATACAAAATTACTATTCTTTTTGTTCAATTAACTTAAGTGTAATGAAATCGGAATCTACATGGTAATTGTAGTGAAAGGACTGTCACCATATTACCCCCAAATGGCGTTGTTAAAGCTAGAAAAAAAAAAAGGTATTATTTCTTTACAACCTTTCCTGGTTGGATTTACATTAAAAAATATCATTGAAACACCAGACTGGTACCGATGTTGGGAAAAAGGATAAATAATTTACAAATCTTGCTTTAGAAACGAAACGTGGACCTCATTTCGAGTCACTTCGTCATCCAATAAGCAAAGTAATTTTACCCCTAGAGATAAAATTTATTTCACACCTAAAAACATGCACAAAACATTCAGTTTGTTGGTTAGATGTTTCTGGTGGATAAATATGTAAAAATTGTAAATGTGATAATGGACAGGCATAGCAAGAAACAACAAAAGATGAAAATGAGTTATGTTTATAGAAAAACATTATTCATTCTTGACGTTATTATATTAAATATATTTAATTAAACATCTACAATAATAAAAAGTCATGAAAGATACTAATATTCTATTATATAACAGAATGTTATATAAGGAAATTTTAAGCAGTGCAAGTGCGATTATTATTTAAGTAGACTTTGAACCGCTATTTTACCTTTGCGATTATCTGTTGTCAGTCATTTCCTATTTACTTCCTTTTAGTGCACTTAATTGCAGATTTTAATAAGTAGATAAGCTTACCGTTAAATTGAAATATACATATTTTATATAGACTACATAATAAGGGCGCATAAAGAATACAACATGATACGTTTAACACCTTCTCAAAATGGATTCTTTTGATGAAACCTGCCACTTGGCAGCGCGATTTGAAATCCTAGCAACGAAATTTGAAAATAAATAAATAATCATTTAAAGGTATGTTATCAGAAACAATGTATTTTGCTATGCTGTTTAATTTCTGTGAGATTAAATAATATTTCGCTACTCATTTTATCTAATTATTATTATTATTATTATTATTATTATTATTATTATTATTATTATTATTATTATTATTATTATTATTATTATTATTATTATTATACTGGGTCAAAATCCCAGAATAGGAAAGTTACTAATTGTGTACCCTAAGGGTGTGTTTTGGGTCCATTGCTGCTTAATTTGTATATAAATGATATTAGGAGAGGTCTTAATGCTGATTGTTTGCAGATGACGCAAAGTTGGGGAGCAGGAGTAGAGCGGATGTTATGGCTTTGCAAGAGGAGTTGAATACACTGACTGAATGGGTAAATGAGTGGAGATACCAATTCAATGTTGCGAAGTGTAAGGTTTTGAAATATGGGAGGCAGAGATGGTATGTAGAGTACAAAATCAGTGGAAACATCTTGGAAGAGGTAGAACAGATGAGAGATCTGAGGATGACGTAGATAAGGACCTAAACTTTTGCCGACATATTGCTAAAATTGTGAGGACAGCACAGCGGATAATAGTGAGAACTTAGTGAGAAATTGTTGAAGTTCATCAGAAGAGCCATTCCATACAGCAAAAATGTCATCGACATATCTGAACCAATGCGTAGGTCTGGGAGAAAAATTGTCAAAGATACGTTGTTCAAAATGTTCCATAAAGAAATTGGAGATAGCAGGAGAAAGAGGATTACCCATTGCTGTTCCTTCAATTTGTTGATACAACTTATTTTTAAAGGAAAAATAACCAGAATTTATTACAAAATCAAATACGTTTACAATGTCCGAAGGAAATTCCTGTTGTAGTAATTCAATACTTTCCGAATTTCCAATTTCTTTATGGAACATTTTGAACAACGTATCTTTGACAATTTTTCTCCCAGACCTACGCATTGGTTCAGATATGTCGATGACATTTTTGCTGTATGGAATGGCTCTTCTGATGAACTTCAACAATTTCTCACTAAGTTAAACGCATATCATCCTAGGATCAAGTTTACCCTAGAAGTAGAATCAAATAAGCAGTTAGCCTTTTTAGATCTTCTAATTCTTCGCCAACCAGATGGTAACCTACATTTCTCGGTTTATAGAAAGAAGGCTCATACAGGCCATTATATCCATGCGGAATCTCATCACCATCCCAGTCAAAAGGCAGGAACTATTAAAACACTGGTTCATCGGGCCCACTCCTTTTGTTCTACAGACGATCTTTTACAGAAAGAACTACAATACATAACTTCTTCCTTTCTATCTAATTATAAGAATTGCTTCATTAAAAGAACTTTGAGTAGTTTTAATATGTCTTCCTCTTCAAACACAGAGGAAATAACGCGCATTACTATCCCTTATGTACAAGGCATCAGTGAACTTATAGCAAAAGTTTTAAAACCACTGAATATTTTTGTTGCCTTTCGACCGTTTAAAAAAACTCCACCTTTCTCACTTCTCCTAAGGACAAGCTTCCACATCTTAATCATCCAGGTGTCTACCAGATTCCGTGCTCTTGTGGATTATCTTATTTCGGACAAACGGGAAGATCTGCCTCTATTCGGCTAGAAGAACACCAATCTTATATTGAATACTTTAAACCTGAAAAGTCTGGACTTTCTGAACATGCCATCTTCACTAGACACAGAGTTCATTGGAGAAAGACAAGAGTTCTTCACAAAAGTCAGTTTCTCATGGAACGCCTTTATAAAGAAACATGTGAAACTCTACTTCATTCTCCTAACTTAAACAGATCCGATTTGTAAAGTACTATCTCCTTTATGGGAGATAGTACTTTACAAATCAGCTAATCTTTCCTAACTTTTTATTGTATTAATTTTTTTTTTTTTTTTTTTTTTTAAGGAAAGTTATTGACCTTTTTAGTTATCTTACACCAGCTACTTAGGTGGCGCTTTTTGGAATTGTCAGTTAGTGTTTAATTTTGAGCTTAATGTACTGAAGATGCCTGTGACACACAGGCGAAAATTATACTAATAAATAATCTTTCTACGTGAGTTTTTTTTCCGTTATTTATTGTGTACCAATAGGAATGATGCAGAGGCACTGACTTGTAGAAGTAAGTTATATGTTATGGTTCCCTTGTATAAGGCTTTGATCAGGCCACATATTAATTAGTGTGTGCAGATTTGGTCACCTGGATTTCAAAAAAATCCAGGTGACCAGGTTGAAAAAGGTCCAGAGACGATTGACTCAAGGTGGTTTCTGATTTCTGGAATGTCGAATATGAAGACATTGAGAAAATGCAATTTGCAGAAATTGGTAGATAATAGGAGGAGAGGGGATATGATCAACACATATAAGCTGTTAAGATGCTACTACCAGATTAACATCGGTATGTTAATCTGGTATGTTCTCTCCCCATCTTCACCCATTCTGATGAAGATGGGGAGAGAACAAGAGGTCATTCCTGGAAGCTGTATAAGGAGGAGGAGGAGGAGCAGGTTTTTTGCATGGAGAGTGGTGAGTGAATGGAATACATTGCCCGAGAGTGAGATGAACGCGGAGACAGTGAACATATTTAAGGCGCAGTATGATAAACTGTTGGTGTAACAGTGGGGCCTCCCGCGATGTGTCTTTTGACTCCATGGAGTTTTACTTTTAATAATAATAATAATCTTTAAAAAAATAAAATAAATCTGCTAACGCCTTTTATTTCCATATTGAGAAAGCGAGGAGGTCTTTTAATCATATCTAGCTTTTGGATCAGTCTCCACCTGTAGCCAATCAGAGATAGCTGACCCATGTCTATTATTAATTATAGGCGGCACCGATGAAGAGACGGGAAAACAAGTGCTTCCATCTCTTGGTACCTAACATCCCTTGGTATCTAACCATAACAGGATATGTTACTGTCTCAAATGATATGAATTCTACGGTCGATTTTCTTGAGTTTACTTTCTTGGGGACGAAAAACCCGAGCTTCCGCTTGTCCGTGCCAGAGATCGACTTACTCTAATTCGGTGACTAGACTTGAACTTAAATCTACCTTCGAGCGGCATCTTTATAAAGATATTTCAGTTCGTATAGAGATTAAACAGAGTAACATGAAAATAGCAAAATATCTACTTTCGGATATTGTAATTAACAAAAACTCTTAATGTGGAAACAGCCTGTAAATATTATTATTGTTATTTCATACCTCCAAATAGTCCAAGAATTCATCGCGGGAAGGATCTCCTCTTTACATCTCACTCTCCACTATTACTACTTAATTCTACAACAACACACAACGACACTTACTACCAATTTATATTATATATATTTAGGTATGGCACTCTATTTAAGTATGATGCTGTTTAATGTAATAACAAGAGATGATTACTTCAATCTTGAAGGATATTAGGGACTGAAGTATCTTATCCACACTATGGAGGATATGTTGGGCATTTGTCACAAGGAGATTAAATCAAAAAAAATTGCTTTTTTCTTTTACTATTTGAACCTAATTCTGTTGTGAGTAATTACAATAGAATTATTTAGGGGTTACCGTAAATATAAATTATATATGAAGCTGTTCAGTGAAATTTCAAATGAGTATTGACGGCTGTTTAGTGATATGAATAAGGAATTGGTTTATCAGGTAAACGACAGGAAGTAGAGCAAAGTAGAGCATGGTTTGGAGCAGAGCATTGAAGAATAAGTTCCGTTTTAGGATTTTTGTTGTTTAATGATTCGTTAGTGGTTTAAGTTCAAATATTAAGAGTAAACGTCCTTTCTATCCTTGCTGATAATATGAAACTGGATAAAGCAGTAAACTGTCTGAATGACATTACTTTTTAGCGTTGTCTTAAATGTAATGTGTATGAGATTTGGTCAGAAGCTATATACTGGAAAGACATTGAAGTTCATTCATTGTCTCATTTTATTTAGATTAATTCTTTCTTTAAAAATCGCATATATGATGATTCAAAGCTCAAGAACATTTTGTAACAGATGAAGAGGAAGAACTTCTCTTTTCCCCTAATTTCAGTTTGCTTACGATTCCTTTTGTGATAATTATGACCATTTTAATAGCGCCATTATCGAATACAATACTTAAGTATATAGTCTCTTCATCAGGCGGGTTTTGCATTACAAACCTTTGACATTAGTCCTCAACTGTTAATTACTGGCTATCATATTTCTGTTGTTTTTTAAGACTTCCAGGGAGGAAAACGTTTGGGTTCAGTAACTTTTCTCAATATTTTCTGCCGTCTTAACCAGTGTTTCCGACGAAAAACGACTATAACTTATTATAATACTATATTTTGTGGATACAGCGAAATATCCTCTTTTTCACCAATTAATATTTCATTCCTTGTTCATTATTTATTAATTTACTACATGAAGTGAAAAGTGGCCATTTTACATTTGTTTATCAGAACACTGAAACTCGTCTGCAGACGTAGACTATTATTGAATTACATGTTAGCTCTGTTCCCTTTTCGTAAACACCGGAAGAAAGCCTTAATCTAGCAATTATTTAGAATGGAACTTGATATGGTTGTTTTCTAATGATAACTGTTTTTCATAACCTTGCGGTCGTGCAATTAAAGTTCGTTTTCATAAGGTAATGGAAACAGAATCAACATACCATTCCTATCATTTCTTTACAGAGGCAAAGTCATTACATCGATAGAACAGCCCATGTATAGAAGTTCTCAGTTAATACTATTAACTACATCAACTTAAGTGATGAAGTTAAATTGTGTTAATTTGTATGTGCATGGGTGGATGTGGGCGTGGGTTGATGTGTCGGTGTAACGATGGCATAAAAATGGGACCAGCAAGCAAGCAAGCAGTTGATAGCATACAATTTAATCTGTGAGCTCAAAAATAAAAACTATTTTTTAAAAACTTACAAAAAGATATGAAATGCCAGCGACAGCAAAACTGTATATACACTCATGACCAAAACATTATGATCATCCACCCCGTTTATTTACAACCGGGCTGTACGCTTGCTGGAAACAAGCCGGTGGTGGAGGCATCCTGGTGTGGGGATTGCTTTCGTGGACATCACTTAGTCCTCTAATTCAAATTGAACACAACATCACCCTAATTTTTATGTGGCGATTGTTTCGGATCAGGTATTGTCTTACGTGATGACAATGTGGCCTGATTGATATATAGACTCTTTCGGAAAGACAATGCCCGGAAGCACAAGGCTCTCATTCTAAAGCATTCTAAGAGCATGTCCAAGTATTCCATGTACTCCCATTGTCGTATAATTCTCCGCTTCAATCACATCGAATGTTTCTGGAATCATGTGGAATGCGTAGCATACGCAGGTTGAAGCCAGTATTTCACTCGTCGCTGACCCCTAAGACGTTATTGTCTAGCTCGTCCAGAATAGTTCAGGACACGTCCCATGGTCTAGTGATTCGACGCTAAGACAGGTACAAGTAGTTATGTCGGACAAGGAGGCCCAAAACGCTACTGTGTAGGTGATCATACAGTTTTGGCTCATGAGTGTATACTTACACAAATTTTAAAACAAAAACATTAAAACGAAAATACAATTTGGTAAATTGAATGCAAACATATATTCTGTTATGCTGAACTAATCAAGTAATCAGGAGATTAATAGTTTCATCACAACAACAGGTGTTCACTCAACATCCTCTGATACCTTCCTCTTGCAACTATAGTTCTCGGAAATTGTCTTAATTCAAAACCAATGCTTTTATCAATGGAAGGACAGGGTGTATGCCATTGAGGATGACTCCAGAAAATGACTTCCAGCTTTTGTTCAAGATCTTTATCTGGGATTATTTTAAATCCCAGGATCTCAGAAGAACTTCGAAGGTGATGGGGTCACCATGGATGAAGACTAATTTATATTTTTAAAGAAAATTATGGTATTATTGAAATACAGTAATTTAAGTGAGATGGAGAAAAGTGGACGAATTTATCTAGTAATATCAAATAGATTAAAACTGGTTGTGAAACTTTCAAAAGCTTTCATGGAAAGAATTTACTTTATTTCAAAAGTTATCACAATATTTCCATAAATAGAAAATCCTACCTTTTTTTTCTAACCTAGTAGCGTCATATAATAAACTAAATCAAATTAAGACATTTTATAGTTCCCTTATAAACACAGTATTTTATTCCTATATACAGTGATCCTCCTTTTATAGCACAAGTATTACGAATATGCAAATACCCAACCTGGTTAGATGAATGGACACCACATCTTTTCTCCAACCAGTCGACTGCGGGTTCGAATCTCCGCATAGGCATTGATGTTTGTGAATACTTTTAGGTTCCATTTGGTCTTTAGAGTAGGAAGGTAAAAGGATTTCCTAACTATAGTTTATCCACAGTACTAACGTATTATACGTTTGCAGTCTTTCTTAGGTGAGATTCACAAAGTCAGGCACCTGCTCGATGTGCAATATTTATCTGTTTACAGTTTTCACTTTAATTTTACATCTAGAAGACAATCTTCTTGTAAAAAATATTCAAATAACGGATATTTATATACAGTATATCTATACAGCATATAAAAAATATAACAGGATATAACAGGATGAATTAAAGAAAATATGAACATGTATATCGTGGAGTATTTTCATATTGATAATACAAGAGTAGTAATATCATATTGCAGTAATTACAGACATTATGTAATTACATTATAATTACAGTGACAGTATGAAAGAGACTGTGTGAGAGAATATGTAAAACATCACGAAAGACATTATGCAGGACAATATGAAGCCAGCTTGTGCTCTTACTATACGTTAGGTGATCTTATAAAATTTTAAAATACATTTATCTCGCAATCTTTCTTTTAAAATCGATTTCTCTGAACACACTTCAATTATGAGAGGAAATTCTTTCCCAAGCTTCGTTTAGCGTTCGAAAATGACACATACTATAAGCGCAGTAATAAGGTATCCGGATCCCTTTTAGAAGGATATCAGTTAATCCAGAGAGCCCCTCGAAACAAACGGTAAATGGAAGAAATAAGGTGTACCAAAATGCACAAAAAGCTGCTATTTCAAAGGCAAACAGTATTAGCAAAATAGCCCAGAATACAGCCCATAAAATCGCTGCTGGTCCCTCTGCTTTGCCTGATCCTCGTCCACTTCCCATGTTTCTGCAATGAGCTTCAACCTAGAAAACAGAGAAAATAATACATAAGATACGGTTCTTAGAAATCTAGTTATAACTTTCTAATTGTCATATATTATTTTTCAAAAATTAAATAAAATTGTATTTTGTGAACTGTTCAACATACAATATTATTATATTAAATTATTTCAAAGGCATGGGTATCCCTGTGTAAACATTTGTATTCATAGCATTAAACCATCTAAAGGAATGATATTATAAGTTCGATTCCAGTCACCAACTATAGAAACTTTTCCTGAGTCTTTTTTCATCCGCTTGCCGAGTTAGTCGACCACATCGCAAGTACTTTTTTTTCCTCCATGAAACCAGGATTTTTATTCC
Source organism: Typopeltis vanoorti (assembly GCF_054136105.1). Lineage (NCBI taxonomy): Eukaryota > Metazoa > Arthropoda > Arachnida > Uropygi > Thelyphonidae > Typopeltis > Typopeltis vanoorti. The sequence goes on along the minus strand of NC_143557.1, from coordinate 120,642,649 downwards.
AACAGCTGAAGGTAATGGAGAGTAGAACTCACACTTTTTCAGACAATTATATACAGTATAATTGTATATTCTTCTTCTTCTTCTTCTAGCTTTACAATTCTTTATGAATTTTAGCCTGCAAAACGATCTTTAGCAATTCTTTTCTTTTCTGTGCAATATTCTTCCAATATATACAATATATAGTGTTAGAATTACAGACACTAGATGGCGAGAATTGTCTGCCATTCTTTCTTCACCAGATGACGTTTACAATCAGTAGTATTCTTGGCCATCTATCATGATTGGATAAGAGGTTTATTTTGTCTTCCTACACTGTCTAAAAGTTAGTCAGTACAAAATGGCCTCTACTCCCCTTTATGAAATAAAAAGAGATAGAGGATTATATATTTATTTTCTATATTTGAATATATATCAAAATTTTGTGTCCCACATATCTTATTGGATTTTAAATTTATAATATAAATTTAATAGGAGGGTGACTAGCTTGATAAGGGTAGCAAGAATGCAATATGAGCAGCAGTTAGCTAACGCGACCAAAAAAAATCCTAAGGAGTTTTTTCGATATGTCGCCAGTAGAAGAAAGAATGATTATGGTAGGATGGGATTGGTTGGTGAAAACCGAGGAATGATAACCGCTGCGGAGAATATAGTTGAGATATTTAGTGAGCAATTTCTAAAGGTATTTCATTCTTGTGAATGTGGCATCATGCAGAACTTGAAAGCAGTGGGAAAGGAGGAGGAGGAGGAACTGTTAGTAAGTGAACAGGAGGTATATGAGGAATTGAATGTAAATAAGGCTGTGGGACTTGATCCTATTTCACCACGTGTCTTGAGGGAATGTGCCAGAGAGTTAACAACAGCTTCTGTATATCTTTTCAACATGAGTCTCTCACTGGGTCAAGTTCCAAAAGAGTGGAAAGAGGGTAAAATTGTTCCAATTCATAAGGGAGGTGATAAGAGTAAGGCTTTGAATTATAGACCAGTCTGTGTGTCTGGAGTTATGGTCAAGGTATTAGAGACGTTAGTTAGGAATAAAGTTCAGAATTGGATTGACAACAGAAAAATACTATTCGGCCAGCATGGATTTACTAAAGGAAGATCATGCTTTAGCAACCTGCTTACTTTTTATAATAAAGTGACAAATGCGTTGGGTAAGGGTGTTACATATACAGTGGTATATTTAGATTTTGCAAAGGCGTTTGATAAATTGCCACATGGCAAGCTGGTAATTAAATTGCAACGGATGGGGCTGAACAGTAGATTGGTTCGCTGGTTTGGAGATTGGCTGTCTGATAGGTATCAGCGAGTTGTCTATGGAGGAGCGATGTCCCAGAAGAGGAAAGTTACTAGTGCTGTACCTCAGGGGTCTGTTTTGGGTCCATTGCTGTTTAATTTGTATGTAAATGATATCTAGAGAGGTCTGAATGGTGATGTGCAGTTGTTTGCAGATGATGCAAAGTTGGGGAGAGCTATCAGGAGTAGTGCGGATGCTGTAGCTTTGCAATAGGACTTGAATACACTGGCTGAATAGGTAAATAAGTGGGGATGTCAATTCAATGTTTCAAAGTGTAAGGTTTGAAATTTGGGAAGCAGAAATCGGATGTAAAGTACACAATCGGTGCAAATATCTTGGAAGAGGTAGAGGAAATGAGAGATCTGGGAGTGATTGTAGACAAGGACCTAACATTTCTAAGACATATTACTAAAATAGTGAAGACAACACAGCGGATAATGGGAATGATGCGGAGGACATTGACTTGAGATAAGGCTTTGATCAGGCCACATATCGATTACTGTGCACAGATCTGGTCACCTGTTTTTCAAAATTATGAAATTCCGTTGGAAAAAGTTCAGAGGCGATTGACTAAGGTGGTTTCTGGTCTCTGGAATGTAGAGTATTAAGACAGATTGGCAAAATGCAATTTGCAGAAATTAGTGGATAGAAGGAGGAGGGGGGATATGATTGAGACATAAGCTGTTAAGAGGTTATTACCAGATTAATGTCGGGGAGGTTTTGCACAGAATGTGTGAGGATAGCAGGAGAACAAGAGGTCATTCCTGGAAGCTGTATGAGGAGGCTGCGCAAGGGAGTGAGGAGCAGGTTTTTTGCATGGAGAGTGGTGAGTGATTGGAATGCTTTGCCCGAGAGAATATGGTGTGTGAAGAGATAGTGAATATATTTAAGGCACAGTATGATATATGAAACTGTATGTATAACAGTGGACCTCCCACGATGAGTCTTTGACTCCACGGAGGTTTTTACAATTTTTTTAATAATAATAATAATATTTTATTGATTGCTAAAATATTTATACATACAATAAACATCTTGTGTGACATTGCACCTTATAATTTTACAGAGTTCAGCACTAAGTGCTACAATTCCTACATTGGATTTCAATTAAAATTTTATAATAATACTTTTTTGCCTTTATATTATTTATTTACAACACATGTTCTTCTAATATTAACAATGAAGATTATACAGAATTTTTTGCATAATTTGTTATTTTTTTATTTATTATTTTTTTTTTAAGTTTGAGAAAGAGTGATTAAACATACAAATTTCTGCATTTGCTTATAAGGATTACTTGTAGATGAGTGAGGCAAGTTAATCCCACCTAATTCGAAACTTGGGTTAGCTTTTATGAAGAGAATGGGCTTTAGCCTTCCCTATTTGTGTTGTTACTACTATTTATGTTTAGGATGTAGGCATTGGATGCTAGTGATTTGTGATGTGCATAATAGTGTTAATGGTTTCTTAACTTTGTTGGTAGATTTTCCAGAGTTCGTTTTTTAATGTTCTGTAGTTATCTACGTGTTGTAACTTTCTTGGTAGGTTGTTGAGTTGCGTGGGTATCTGATGTGATCTCACAAAAGAACCGTATCAGTTGTTGGGGATGTAGAGAGTTGTTGTAGGTCGTGTTATACGATATGTGTCTCTGTTGTTTCGATAGGTGATGTTGAAGTAATTCCTTGTTAATGTCATGTAGTGTTTCAGGTTTTTAATGCTTACAATTCTGTGTATCACCATGTGCTTGTCGGATATTGGTTGTTGCGTGTAAAGTGTCCAGATCACTGTTGACACGATTTTCCTGTATAGTGTTTCTAATTTTGTTAGGTGGCTGTTTGATGTATTTGCATAGACTGTTATTCCGTATATGAGTAGGGATTCCCAGATACCGTGATATAGAAGTTTTTTTTTTATGTTGGATGGAATAATGTCTTTAACTTGGAAGAGTTTTGCTGCGATGATCCGGAGTCTGGTGTATAGGTATTCTATATGTTTTGTCCATTTAAGGTGGGAATCTATATAGAGACCGAGATATTTTGCGTGTGTTACAGGTTGGATTTCAAAACATTGGCAGGTATTTTTGTTGTTAATGCAGCGGTATGTGTGACAATGTATCGATAGTGATGCGGGGCGTATGATTCTTGGGTTGTGTATTATCAGCATCTGTGTTTTGGTGCCGTTGATTAGAATTGCGTTTTGGTGGAAGTATGCTGTGATTTTGTTTAGGTCTTGTTGTGCTTTTGCAGAGAGCTGTGTTAATGTCTGTGTGGATTGCTAGCAGTGCAGTGTCATCTGCGTATTGAAATATTTGACTTCTTATGGATATGTTATGAACATCGTTAATGTATATGTTGAATAGAGTGGGTGATAATATGGCACCTTGAGGTACACCGTGTTTTGTTTGTATACTCCGACTGTGACATGTACCGATTTTTGTTACTTGTGTTCTGTTTGAGAGGTAGTTCTTGAACCATGTATGCAGTGTTCCTCTTATACCTATTGAGTATAGGTTGGTGAATAGTACGTCATGTTCAAGTGTGTCAAATGCTTTGGTTAGGTCCAGCAGTATAAGGACGGCGTACTTGTTTTTGTCGAGAGCTTTGTTTATTGTGTCGGCGATGTCTTCTTATAAAGTGATGGTGCTTTTTGTTTTCTGAAAGCCGTACTGGTTTTGTGAGATGATGTTATACTTCTGTAAATAATTCTGTAGTCTGGTGTGTGTTACTTTTTCTAGAAATTTTGAGATGATTGGTCTGTAGTTCTGAGTATCGTTTCTTTTGCCGTGTTTGTATATTGGCGTAATTACTGCAGTTTTTAGTTGTTGTGGAATAATGCCTGTGTCGAATATTATGTTCACGAGCTTCAAAAGTATTGGATTTATTTGTTCAAAGTGTGTTATAAGGTGTGTTATAAATTAATATTAATATTAATATTAATAATAATAAGTACTAATTAGTTGATTACAACTTTAGTTCTCCGTATTATGCTGCGGACAAATTAAGTTTTATTTGTAATTATTAAACAATATTTTCATAATCCAAAACGTCATAATATTTTTATAAGTGACTTAGTATATCTTCCTTAATAAATAAATAAACAAATAAAAAAACTTTTGTATAAATTTCTTGGTGATGCGGAAGTGGTGGAGAGGATTCAGAGGCTAGTTACAAAGATTGTTGCAGGTCTGTGGGATATTCTCTATGAGGATAGATTGATGATCTGTGGGCTCCAAAAACTAGCTGATAGACGTAGGAGAGGAGATATGATAGAAGTATTTAAATTGTTAAAGGGATTTTACAGGATTGATACTGATGATATTTTTAAGACCAATGCAGGAAGTGAGCGAACGAGGGACCATCCCTGGAGATTGTGTAAGAGTGTGGTTAACAAGGGTGTTAGGACTAGATTTTTTACTTGGAGAGTTGTGAATAGGTGGAATGCTTTGCCAGGTGGTTGTGAATGCTTCAACTGTGAATGAATTTAAGGAGAGGTATGACAGGTATTGTGTAAATATTGGTTAGTGTGTCAATGTCGGGTCTCCTGCGATGAGTCTTTTGACTCCATGGAGACACCGTTAAAATAATAATAATAATAATAATAATAATAATAATAATAATAATAATAATAATAATAATAATAATAATAATAATAATATCTTCGCATATTCATTTTCAATAACTTAAATGGAAAGAGATTTTGCAAGTTGGGGAAACTATACTTCCTACACAGTTTCCAGAGTATAGTAGCGTTTTGCAACCCTATCGTACTTTTGTTTATAGACTATTTGAACAATCTTGCTGAAAAGAACTAATCAGGTTCACTGTTGTTTTTTTCTTTATGTCTGCAGAATCAGCATTTGCTATCATTGTTGATGTTTTCAATCTTTACGTATAATACATTTCTTTGTAATAAATAAATTCGTAATATTTGCAATGAAACCTGTTCTCTTTTTTAATGTGCCCTGTTGAATCCTTGCAAGTTAAAGGACTGTATTAATATTACTATTATTCAGGATCGCTATGGAGTGCAACTCATCTTTAAAAGTTTACTTTAGACACTACCTTTAAAGGCTATCGTAAGTTCAAAATTCTTCAAATTCATCTACACTCTTACACTTTTTCAGAGTGGGATTGGATTGTTTGAATCCAATTGAAGCGACTAAGACAATGAGGTTATACTGTTTCTATAAACTGCGTGTGTTTTCCTTGCGGTTTGCCTTTTTCCCAGATTAAAAACCATTCCACCTATATAACGAGAACCTTCTCAAGCACCTACCATTCTGCCATTCCGCGTTTCTAAATGACTTCTTGTTCCTTCCCCTTGTAAAAAAAGTCTAATTATAATAACAAAGTCTGGATTACTTGTCAGTATCAAGTCATTAGTGACAAAGATTTGGCGTCGAATCTCCGTCTAGGACACGAAAAATCTTTATAACAGTCATTTTTTCATCAGAAAGAGAGAGTTATTCCATCTCATGGGGGATGAAAAGTTTTCCCCTCTGCAAAACTCCTTTTTTTTTTTTCATGTTCATGTCTTTTACAGCAGCCAATAATGGATTCATATCTTTAGTTGAGGGTCATAATTACAAACAACAACAGCAGCAGCAGCAACAGATTATATGTCCTCACTCTATATCCATAGATAACTTTCCACAGTCTTAAAACATTTGCTATTTCTTTTTGTACGTTTACTAAAGATTCTTCTCCTGTTCTAAATGCTAGTGAATATACCTGAATACAATAGGACATATGTGGCTAATCAGAAGGGTGCCTTGTACAATGGAAAACTACTATCGACTTGTCTCTGCTTGTTAATGTTCTCAAGGTTTCTTCATTACATTTGCTATACGTCCCTGAACTTCGAATTTCTATCCATCATCATTCCAAGATCCCATGTCTTCACCACCTGTTTCAGTATAATTCACCAAGAGCGTATGCAGTCCATTTAAATTCTTAACTAATTACCTTACACTTACGACAAAATATTTCCTATTCATTTGTTTGATTGATCCTCGTGAGGAGCCATGATAAACAAAGTATAACTGCCCTACATCTGTAAATAGCAGCTAAATATCTCCCTACAAACAATGTAGTTGACATAAAGATACAGTAGAGCCTCCCAGTATCCTCCCAGCTAAACACTGTTGAATTCCGATTCTAGGCTTCCTGTCAGATATCAAAACTTATACGTTACAACTTGAATAACAACTGTCATGAGATAATCTACCAAATATTACCTTCACCAGCCACTCTTGTTACTTTATTATAAAAAGGTAAGATTACTGAAATAACAGCGCCCCTTAACAAATCTATGCTGACCTACTCAAATAATATTATTGTTGTCTGATCAAATCTGTATGCAAGCGCTTGTTCATTTCTTAAAATCTTAATAATTCCAGAAGAAATACCACTTTTCATTTTACCACTCTGGCAGGATCTTACAGACTGTTCCCCATTATTTCAAAACTTTCATTAAACACTCAAGCCAATGGCAGTGTCAGTTCCTTCGCACAGTTTTGTAGATCTTTCTCTAAGAATGGTGTGACAAGGTACCAAGAGAACATTTTGTCTTATAAATGGAATCACATGCAGGACAATAACCTGTTTATTGTCCTGTATGTTATTGCTTTCAACTTAATGGAGTATTTGAGGATTCATCGCAGTAAGTCACTTCATCTTTTGTCTTGCAAGTGAAGAAAAAACAGTTTTCTCTGTGAAATAAAAACGCCGCCTTGTATAAATAGTTAATTCGCCTTCATTTAAAAACGTTCTTATAAATGTTCTTCATCATGTGATTTGAATTTCACATGATGAAGAACATTTATAAGAACTTTGGTGAAATGGATCATCACCATGCCTCGTTTGGTGAACCATTTCTTACACCACACAGTTGTAATATTTTAAAGCTTTTTCCTTTGTACCTCATCACGTCTTTTCAAGGTCTGCAAAGTTTAAACATATATCTCTGGTACATTCCAGTGAGGAACCATTATATTTTTAGAAAAGTTAATATAGCATTATTCCATGGAGTCGGGTTGCTTTGGAGTGCAGCCCTAAGTGGGTGATAAACGCCACCTAAGGCTAAATACGTCCGTGAGACCGATAGCAAACAAGTACCGTGAGGAAAAGTTGCAAAGCACTTCGAAGAGAGATTATTTATAAAAATGTCCGGCCTGGTTGGCCGAGTGGTAAACGTATCCGTTCTCCAGCCAAGAAGCTGCGGGTTCGAATCCCACCATGGGCATGGATGTTTGTGATTGTCCGTGAAAATATTAATGGTAGTGGGAAGTAGATGGCGTTGGTGTAGATGATGATGGCAGTTGTGGCTCGTAGTAGTTGGTGGATTTGAGTGGTGGAGACAGAGATTTGTAGAGTGGGTGCCCTCCCTCGATGAGTCTTTGGACTCCCTGGAGGTGTCATATAATAATAATAATAATTATTATTATTATTATTATTATCAACCTTCGTGAAACCTGAAAGCTTACTTGGTTGAAAGTTTGCCTTCAGATATTCTTATTATTTTCTGAAGTGTATGTTAGTATAAATCTTTACTGAGACTTGGATCAGACATTAAATATAAGATCATCCCTGGGAATATTTTATTAAGGAACTAAGTGATCTAATTACTAAACCTAAATTATATCGCAGACCAATTGAAATAAAACTACCACACTATGTTGGGAATTCCAAGTGGAATACTACCAATTCCACTTATATAAAACCGCTAACTCATCTTCAGTCCAAGTAAATTTCAAGAACATGTCTGCTAACCGCTAGAAGAAAACGGATTAGAGAATAAAGCTCTCTCTCTCTCTCTCTCTCTCTCTCTCTCTCTCTCTCTCTCTCTCCACCAACGTAATCTGTGTGTGTGTGTGTGTGTGTGTGTGTGTGTGTGTGTGTGTGTGTGTGTGTGTGTGTGTGTGTGTGTGTGTGTGTGTGTGTGTGTGTGTGTGTGTGTGTCGTGAGTGATTTAGAGTCTGTATGTAGTTTTTAATGCACTAATTAACGAGTACTATTATCATCGTTATTGCATCATCTGTCCCTCTAAGATCATATGATGTAATAATCTGATCTTGAAAAGGAGGAATGCAATTCAACCGATTCTACAATCTTTCTTTAAAGTTAATTTATAAACAGGGTGATTGACTATTTTATGGAATTTCTGTTTTATTTATCATCTAATATTTGGTTTTGAGATTATTCGAAATGCTAATTTCGATTAGCGATTCGGAATTTAAATATTTGCTGTAAAATTTTCAGCAAAAAATTGATTTAATATTTGAAGTAAGATTTAAAGTATTTTTCTCCCTTTTTGAAAAAGAGAAAAAAAATTAAAAAAATCACTTTTTATTCCTTTATAGGGAGTAGGCGAAGCCATTTAACCCTATATTGGATACTTATAATACATTTTAGCACTGTTATTTTCCCAATAAATAATTAAGAATTTTCTCTGTCTTTCTATCCATGTTTTTTATTGTTGATGAGAGATTCTCATCGACATTATCGCAGGAAAATTCTGCATATGAGGTAAGAAATATTCTGTAACCAATAACAAACAAATTTAATTGCTAAATTTTATTTTCTGCTATTTTAAAAATATTGTAATATTTGAAGGTTTGTTTTTTTTTAAAAGCAGTTTCTTTATTTAGGTAACGAGATTTTGTAATATAAATTCTACTTATTACGAATGAGACTCAAAATATCTAAGGAAGAATTCTTAAAATTATTTGTATATAAGTTTTACAATTAGACTAAAGCTAAACAAAACGTTCTCAATTATTGCAGCAAATAAAGAACGTTTGATCAACTCAGCTATCATTAGAATACTTACATTTGTTATAAAATACCGTTTACGAATTCTTAGTTATATTTAGAGAATGTAATATTGGCTTATAAACCATATTACATGTATAGAATTTAATCACGACATCCCACAAGTTCCTTCCTGTTTTCGTAATATCTATTGCTGATATTTTTTCCAAGTATTTGGACGGAGGTTGGCAACAGCTGCACAGTCTTATCGCACTTATAAAACGCTATTTGAAAAATAACGCCTGTTTTTCTTTTTGAATGACTCCAGAAATACGTAAATAAATCTAACGCCTCTTTATTAACCATAGGGAGTAGTTGGAGCCCTATTTGATCTTATTAGCTTCGGGAAATGTGGAAGAAAGCCTGTATTACTGTAAGATGAGCCCATGGCTACTAATGATTCTCAGGAAAACATTGTATTGTTGTCTGAAACCGGCAGTTGGGAGTTTTCTGGTCCTTTTTTTTTTTGAGATGTGGGATTAATATCCCGAGTTTTCGGGATGGAAGAACCCCTACTTACATCTGCCAAATCGTTTCTTTGTGCCATAACGGCACAAAGAAACGATGCATTAAAACTTTATAGAAATACTTGATGTCAAAATAAATAAATAAATAATTTGGTATACAGAAATTAGCTGATACCAATTACAGTACTTACAGTCGGTCTTCTGTGGATCTATTTTGATTTTAAATATACCTTCTCAACGTTGAATTTGGCGGTTCATACGATTCTGAAAACATGAATAGTCTTGACTTTTGAACTAGTATTAATGAGATGTCTAATACACCTGTGGTAAGTGAAATGCTGTCTAGAATCGTTATGTAATAACGGTTAATATCAATATTTTGATATTCTAGTCTTTGTGCCATCACTCAAGCCGTGTGCATGCATTACTCAAGTCTTACATATGCTTGTTTGACAGCCACACAGTGGTCATCCATCTTTCTTTGCTTTTTATCACTTGTAGTGTCTAATGATTCTTTCTAATAGGTTTGCATATGCTTCTGATTTTCTTTAAGTTCAGTAGCCAGATAAATAACGTGATATGATGTGTCATGGGTTAAAAAAACTCGTGCGTTTGCCTCTTGTCGATGGTGTATGGAAACATTTCTCAGAAATAAGTTATTTTATTCTGAAGATGAGTTAGTCCGTCTCTTATGGAGCTGGCAAAGTTTTACCTCCCAAGATAAATCTGTGGTTTCATGTAACAAACCGACAAATCGGCCTGTGAGTAGCCAGTTAAGTTAGAAAACGACATAATGGATGACTTGATATGATAAGACGTGAAATATTGGAAGAGTTGGCTAGAGAAATTCACACTCATGTTTTTTTTTTGTTTGTTTGTTCCTTTTTCTCTTTCTTCTTCTTGAAATCAAAGAGTGTCATGGTTACTGAATGAGCTACAAAGGTTCAGATTAGAAAAAAAAAATGGGAACATGGATTAAGGACCATAAAATAGGAATCTGAAACTGACCCAGGAAGATTATTTGTTAGCCGATTCCCATGAATTTTTATTTAGAAAATAAAAACCAGAATAAAAATCTCCTATAATTTCTCTGAGGTGTTTTAATAGCCACTTCGGCGATATTGTCTATCGTTAATCTTTTGTAACCCCTCACTCAGGCTCTGCTATTTCATAAACGACTTCGGATGTTAATGTTTACCTTTGTATTTATTTTCTCCACTGACGTAGATGCTACGTAAACTCTCTTTCTGGACATTTGATTCTTTTTACTGATACTAAAAAAAAAGTAAATCCTTTGTCACCTTTCAAGCTTCAAAACGAACTAATGTTTCATTCTTAGGTTTACTTCTTCACGTGAGTAGTTTACGATTCTTCCAAACAAAAGAAAATAGATAAATAAATAAAACAAAAAGAAGTTCTGTTCTTTGTATGTCACTACTCTTTTTTCAGAAATCGATCTATTGATACACACTAATTAAAATTATTTTGAAAAAAAAAAAAAAAAAACCTTTATGATTTTATTATTAGTAATTTCATAATAGGAATTTATTGTTTAAAAATCAGTATATGAATAAGTGTTTGACAGTCTTTTGTTGATTTCGGAGAGAAATCACACAAAAAAAAAACACCTTAAAAAAAAAAAAACGTAGTGCTTTTTTTACTTTTTTTTTTTTTTGAAATAAACATTTATCCTTAGTAATTCTTTTATTGAAATTTTTACATGTATACTGGGAAAAATACAAGTACTTTTTTAATAACGTTAAATGACTTCTAAATACGATTAATTATCAAGATATGCTATAGAATGATTCGCCTATCGAAATGATAGAAAGATATCTGATAGTATAAGTTTGAGTATTTAGGAAATCGCATTTCACATTTCAGTAAAGACATTCTCAATTTCCAACTAAAAAAAAAATCTATCTTACTTTTTGTGAAAACAGTGTGGAAAAAGAAATAATTTAACTCTCCTGAAACTACAGAGAAATGCTTCTAAAATATCCTAACGAATTGCACCCTCCTCTCTTTCTGTTCGACCTAACTTCCGCTGCCTTGAAGACAAACTGATATAAAAACGGGGTGTGTTTCAAACTTGGAAACAGGTTCTCTTTTTAGGACATGTATCATACCAATAAAACATAGTAAGAATTATGTTTTAACCCAGTACAGTACAGTAAAGCAAGCATAGTAAAACGGAAAGAATTTGCGATTAAGAAATTATAATAGTATTCTTTTTTAATACCAGTTCCACTTACCTTGAGCTCCTAAAAAACTTGAACTCAGTTCTTTAAATTCAGTTTTCATTAGTGGAGGAATGCCAATCGTTTAATAAAGCCTAAATGCTCGACGATCTTCCTTGTCCAGTGGTGGATAATAGCAAGAGTAAAACATTTGACAATCAGGTTTTTGTATTTTATGAAACTCGGGTGTAATACAATCTTTACTCTTATACGTCGGCGCACTGCTGTTTGAGGTCTGTTAAAATGTGATCAAGTTGTACTTGAGTGCGCGCGCATATTGATACACGTGAGAACAACCTGTTATTGTGAAAGGAGAAAAGCAAACGATGACACAATTTTTACAAGCCAAACGAAGTTTGAAGTTCAATATTACTTCTTTACAAATTTATTTTTTATTAGTATTTGGCATTTCATAGGATGACGTCAGACATCACATTAACCGGTTAGGCATCGGTCCTTGACCTGTTAATGAAAAGTTCAGGAGCAACTGTCAACTTTACTTCCGGTAGCGCCTGAGTTAAGGATATAAAGCACATCAAAACAACATCCGCAACTTATGATTAGGAAGAAATAAACTAGTGGATTTGAAGACAAGGAAAAAAATTGTTGAAGAGGAGCATTAACGAGGCTTGTTCTTCGAGACTAAGTGCGTATGTGTGTGTGTGTGTGTTGACAATAGCTGATTTTTATGAAATTTTGTATTCTGTTGTATGCTCAGAGCATGTAGAAAAAGAAGAATGTAAAGTGAAACGTGAAGAAAGGGCAGTGAGGGATGCTGGCAACAAGGTGACCAGTACATAGTAGGAAATCGAGTGGAGAGTAATTGGCCTAGCTGACTTGACTTGTGGGTGAGGACGAAGGGGGATCGGATTGGAATGAAATAGCTGCCGATATATTACAGAAAAGTGGGGAGAAAACTGATTGTGTCAATGACCCGATTTTTTTCATTTAAGCCTCTCCACTAGCTAGGTGAGGAGAGGCTTGTAAGGAGGGCGGAATCATTCCATTACATGAAGAAAAAAAAGCTCTAAGACAGAGGTAACAGTAGACTGTTACCTTTAAAAGAGAGGTAACGGACTGAAGACTATTTGAACTTTTAAGTAGTGGTTATGGTATTGTTGAAAACAATACTTGGAAAAGTTAATTAAGGCCTGAGTTCAGGAGAAGTTAGATGGGAGTGATATGCTATACGACCAGCACAGCTTTGTGTGTATGTGTGGGGAGGGGGGGGACTTGCTTTAGGATTCGCTTACGTTCGTTAATAAAGTGACATTTGAGTTCGATGGGCGGAAGTGGCTTCCTCATTTTGCCTTAGGACTGTCGTTATGTTTTTGAGGTTTATTGGCCAACAATTTCATTTCTAATTTAATTCTCATACCCATAACTAAAAGATGTCATTAACACTCTCGAAATATATGTAATTCGATATATAATTCGCTATCTGCAGTAAAAATTGAGTTGAAATAGCTAAACCTCTAACTTGTTTTATAAGAGGGTCTACTATGTCTGCTACTTGTTTTGTTTTGTAATTATATTTTGTAATATATTGGGGGTGGTTTGAAGGAGAATATGCAGTCGTTTGCTGATGATGGTAAGCTGGAGAGTAGTGTACTAAATAAAGGTGGTATAGAGATCCTACAGCAGGATCTGATTTGCCTGATGGACAAAGAATGATAAACGTCAGGTCGATACTGTCAAGTGTAAGGTTTGGTTTCAGAAGACTAGGCAAGTTGTCTCATTGAGGGTAAGGATTTGAGGTGGGGTGAACAGAGATTCGAAGTTAAGAGAACATATTTAAGAAATATTTAAGAGGACAAAATAACATAAAGGAATGTATTTATTATACATTTTTAAAAGACTTTAATACTATATCTAGAATACACTGATCAGAGTAGGGTTGCCCGAATGGAGAAGATCTAGAAGCAGGTAATGAAGATAGATCGAAAAATTCTCGTTTACCAATGCGAAGGATGTGCGGAAAAGAGAGAGAGAAAGAAGGGACATATAAATTACTAAAATGGCTTATAGGACAGATATAGAAGAACATTCTCAATGATTGAATAGAGGATACATCTTTGGTGCTTGAGTGAAGGGTATCGTTTAAGAAAATATATGAGGATTGGATGTTTTGTTTGGAGAGTAGTGAATGAGTGGAATAAGTTGCTAGAAGAAGTTGGGAGCATATTTTCAGTTGATGGATTTAAAACAAGGTATGATAGGCATTGTGTGAAAATGGTTACTGTTTACCTCTGCACTGAGTTATAAGACTTCATGAAGAAGCCATATAATCGCTTCCATAGGGCCTTTAAGCACTTCCAATCGTCCAAGGTATCCATGGTATTCCGCAAACATAGATCCAGGCTAAGGTGAATAGCCCTATTCCTATAAGTGCACTTTGCATGTCAGTTGTGCATGTTCTTCTGGCTGGTTTGCCTGTATGTGAAATAAGGTTCGTCACGTCACAGACAAGATTCGCCATCGTTGAAACCGACTGAGCTAAGGAGGCTCTCTCAAGATACCATATAATCATCATCATCATCAAATTCCTGACATGCAACCTCAAGTATATGATAGTACAAGGGATACTTGTACTATCATATACTTGATTATGATAGCACTACATGAAAAATTTACATCATTTCCAACTTCCTATCTACAATTCTCCTCCAAATCAGTCTGTTACTTGTCAAGACTCCAACATGATCAGATCTTATATTTCTCTCGTCTAAGGCACTTTGTACCGTATCAATCCACCTATATCTTGGTCTTCCTCTGGGTCGTTTTCCTGCCAACCTGGCAGAGAACACTTGTTTTGCTAATCTTTCCTTGCCCATTCTGTTTAAGTAACCATACCACCTGAGATTAGCTCTTTTAACACATTCCTGGATGCTGACAATGTCTAGTTCTTTCCTAATATCCTCGTTTTTAATATGATATTGCCATTGATGCCATCTCTTCACACCTCTAATCCTTCTTAGGACTCTCATATCTGCGGTCTCTAGTATTTGGTCAAGTGTTTTACTTCTGACTCAGCTCTCAGGTCCATAAGTTAAAACTGGTTTCAACACTGTCTTGTATACAGCTAATTTAGTGTTCCGAATAATTTCTCTCTTATTCCATATGAATTTATTCAATTAACTTCCTACCATACCACCTTTGTTGATTCTGTTGTATATTTCCATATTTAATTTACCATCTTCACTAAAAATCTTGCCTCAGTAGCGGAAATGTTTTGCATGTTCCAAAGGTTTTCCGTTAAAAACACAGTTGACATTTTCAACGATTCTACCTATTTTCATTGTCTTTGTCTTTTTATTGCTGACCTTCATGCCATGTCTATTAAAAAGTTATTCAATTAAGTCAGGAATCTCGCAAACTTGTAGTGGATTTATTTAGGAGTATAACATCGTCCGCATAAAGCAAAGAGCTGACATTAACATCTCCAATTCTGATATCATATTTAATACCACTTTCCTTCATAATGTGATCCATATAGATAATGAATAACAGAGGGGATAATGTACATCCTTGTCTCACGCCAGATTTAACATTAAATATTCTTCCACAATTCTTCTCAACCGTTTCTCAAGTATGCTTTGCATAAATATTGCCAGGAACACTCAGTAGGGAAATGCCTCTGTAATTCTCACATTCAGTTTTATTTCCCTTTTTATATATGGGTACTATGAGAGCTCTACTCCAATCATCAGGAATTCGTTCCTCTGTCCAAGCCTTCTGAACTATGCAGTGCAGCCACTGTAAGACTTTTATATCTCCATACTTTAGCATTTCTGGTCAAATATCATCCTCTCCTGCCTTTCCACATTTCAGGCTTTTGATACTTCAAGTATGGATATGTATTCCTGATTGTATGCCTGGTCAGTGTTTTTTACTACTGTGCTATCACTTCTTGTTTCATTTAGCAATTTTTCGAAATAATTACTCCACACTTCAAGGATATCTTTTTCTCCTGTTTTCATGTCACCTTTATCATCTCTTTTTACAGCACTCTTTCCTCCATTTCCAAGCTTCTTCAACAAACTCCAGAATATCTTACCACCTTCTTGGTATTTATTTTCTATGTCCTCCTATGACTTTTGTTTAGCTACTTTTACACAGTGTTTAGCTTTCTTACATTTGTCTCTGTATTCTCTAAGAGCACAAGCTGACTTATTTGCCAGGAACTTTTGATATGCTTTCTTCTTTTCCTTCACTGCCTCTTTAACTTCCTGTGTCCACCATGGAGTTCTGATTTTTCTATCCTTGCAGAACACCTCGCCACATGCTTCTCTGGCTGAATCAATCAGGGTTTTCTTCAAGGCTTGCCACTAAATCTCCAAGGTTTGGTTCCTGTTCTCAGTCTCTTTCATTTTTCTTCAATAATCTTTGTCTATTTTTGTCTACAGTTCACATTTGAGAGCTGCTCAACTTTTATTCGCTTTAAAGCTTTCTTACATGTTATTCTTTTCAATATGAAATTCAATTTTATCCTACTCAAGACTAAATAGTGATAGTTTCCAATTTCAAATCCTCTGTACTCTCTGGTGTCCTGCATCAGGGAGAAAACATCACTAGCAACAATGACATAGTCAATGAGACTTTTCTTATTCCTTGCCTCTTCTCTCCATGTGAATTTGTGCACATTTTTATGTTGGAACATGGTGTTAGTGATAACCAGTCCATGTCCCGAGCAGAAATCCAACAGGTATTTTCCATTATTATTAGCTTTGCTCTTTTCTCCAAATTTTTCCAAAATATTTTTATGTCTGACAATCATTTCCTACTCTGCTATTTAGATCCCCAACAAGGACCAACTTTTCCTTTTTCATTGTGTCACTTGCTTTCTGTAAAGCATCAAAAAATTACTCCACTTCTATCTTAGTAAGACCTTCTGTGGGACCATATCCACAAATAAGTCTCATTGTCCAATTCCCCATTCTGATATTTGTCCACATCACTCTACTTGAGACTGACTGCCATTCAAGAAGATTAGTCTCGTATTTTGTGTTGAATACTATGGCTACTCCTTATTTTCATTGATTGTCATTGCCTGAATATAATATTTTGTATTTATTGCTCAGAAAGATCTCACCAGTTTTGGTCTTTTTTGTTTCAGTCACCCCTATTATGTCGATCTGGTGATTATCTAATTCCTCAACTAGCTCCATTTCTTTGCCATTAAGGCTTCTTATGTTGATAGTACCGATCTTTAACTCTGGTGATATTGAGTTGAGGTGTGCTTTCAGATTTGTTCCAGTAGCTGACTTTTCGCCGTTCGCCTTGGTTCCCCGGCGAAAACAACGGGAGCCTTGTTTAACTGGGAGACGCCCCAGCCGGCATGAAATTTTGTTATGTTGTACCTTCATTTTTTTTTTGGTTTAAGCCAATAAGAATACAATTTGGTTGGCTAAATCCCAAATTGCCAGCCCATCCTCATTCGTTCAGTATCCAAGTAGATACCCAACAGGGTGCACCAGGAGAAGGTGAGGATTGGATATTAGGTCAGAAGCGCTGGTCAGTTCTCCGCATTCCTTTAAAGGCTATGTGGAGGTCTCCTCTCAGTTATACAGCTTTGACCTTTAAGCACCCCCGATACCATATAATAATAATAATATTATTATTATAATAATATTAATTGATTTCTAAAATATTTACACATATATAATGATCGTCCTGAGTGACATTCCAACTTATAATTTTTACAAAATTCAGCACTAAGTGCTGCATATATGGTTAATTTTCTACATTGGATTTCAATTAAAAATTTTAATAATACTTTTTGCCTCTATATTATGTATTTACAACACATGTTCTTCTATTATTAACAATGAAGATTGTACAGAATTTTCTGTATAATGAATGACTAATATAATAATGTTAATAATAATAATAATAATAATAATAATAGTAATTTTTTTTGACAGTGACAAGGTTTATTATCATACAGAGTATTTACGTATATATACATGAGGCATATTTTCTGTACATTACAAGGATTCAGTACATTATTATTAATAAAAATTCAAAGTTTGAGAAAGAGTGATTATACAAACAAATTTTCTGCATTTGTTTATAAGCATTACTTGTAGATGAGTGAGGCAAGTTAATCTCACCTACTTCGAAGCTTGGGTTATCTTTTATGAAGAGAGTGGGATTTAGCCTTCACTGTTTATGTGGTTGTTACTGTTTATGGATGGGATGTTGGCATTGGATGCTGGTGATTTGTGTTGTGTATATTAGTGTTAATGGTGTATTAACTTTGTTGGTATATTTTCCAGGGTTCGTATTTTAATGTTCTGTAGTTATCTATGTGTTTTAAATTTCTTGGTAGGTTGTTCAGTTGAATGGGTATCTGATGTGATCTCACGAAAGAACCGTATGAGTTGTTGAAGGGTGTGGGGATGTAGAGAGTTGTTGTAGGTCGTGTTTTACGATATGTATCTCTGTTGTTTCGATAGGTGATGTTGAAGTAATTCCTGGTTAATGCCACGTAGTGTTTCAGGTTTTTAATGCTCAGGATTCTGTGTGTCACCATGTGCTGGTCGGATATTGATTGTTGCGTGAAAGGTGTCCAAATCACTGTTGACACAATTTTCCTATGTAATGTTTCTAATTTTGTTAGGTGGCTGTTTGATGTATTTGCATAGACTGTTATACCGTATCTGAGTAGGGATTCGCAGATATCGTGATATAGGAGTTTTTTTAATTTATATGTTATTTCTTTTTTATAATAACAATAATAATAATAATAAATTACTCTGCTAGAAATAACTGTACAGTTTTTGTAATTAAAGACTCGATCGTTTTAATTTTTTGTTTTGTTTTGTAGAAAATAATAATAATAATAATAATAATAATAATAATAATAATAATAATAATAAAATCAGAAAATTTCTCTTTCTCTTTCTCTCTCTCTGTATTGAGAAAATGTTAAATACTGAGAAAAAAAATGTTGTTTTAAATAAGCTGATGATAGTGTTGTGTGTAATTGATGGACTGAATGGTGGAGACGGAGAGTTGTAGAGTACGTGCGCTCCTTAGATGAGTTCTTGGACTCCTTGGAGGTGTCATGTAACAATAATAAAATGATAACAATTCTAATGAAAATGTTATGATTAAATTTAACAGTTATAATATTGTTTAATATTAAAATTAAACATTAAACAACATTTACAGTTCTGTTGATTTCTATACCCCATCCTCAGAGAGGAGGAACTAGCTATCAACAATATGAAAACTGGAAAAGCAGCATGTAATAAGGTATTACAGAAATAAGCAGAAAATAAACATGTATTCGGTGGCGACGTTTTAAATTCTGTATCGAAGTTATCATGAAAAAGAAGAGTCGTAATTTCCGAAATTACGACTTGGCTCCTTTACAATGTCTAAGGACGCGACGTTGGGTGTGGTCAGAGGAAAGGCGTTCTGTGAAACTAGAAACTTGTGCAAAATTGTTGTCTAAGTTGTTCAGAGAAGTGACGGCTATAGTGTGTCTGGGAGGAGAACTAGTTTAAAAAAAGGATCAAGGGTATGAGAAAAGTGGAGGGGGTATTGGAAATTCGGGTAGTTAAGTATATGATTTACGCTAGATCATTGCTTATAACAAAACTTCCGTATCGCGTCCAGCTTGATCGGTAATGTTGGATAAGGGTAGCCAGTTTGAGTTGTAGACATTCAGGTCACCCAGGAAGATGACTTCGCTGTTTGGATAGCTGGATAGAACATGGTCGAGTTTCAAGGAGAGGAATGTGAAGAAATCCGAGTAGTTTTCAGAGTTTGAAGACCGGTAAATGCAGCAGATGAACGTTACTAAGCGACGCAAGGCAACTTTGAGACAGAAGAGGTCAAATGCAGGCGATTGTAAATTCGACATTCTCTGGCAGGCAATATCAGAAGGTACAAAGGTACGGGTTTTTAGACTTCAAAAATTCAAATATTTGCACCGAACTCATTACTGAAACAATTCGTATTGTTATGGAAATATTCTCATCGCACTTTAAGTTATCATCTCTTATTTCTGCATTTGTTCTCCAAGAAGTAGCCATGTCTTTAATAGCAGAATGAAGTATATCATAGTTAGCTTTCACCGACAATGACTATCTTCCTTTTTCTATTTATTAGCATTAATTTAACATTAATTTCCTCGCTCTTCTAACCACCTAATCAGCCATTATGGATAAAATACGCATCCTCATACGCTTCGTATCCATCATATATTTCAATGTAATATCAATGGTATTACAATTTTAATATGCACTTCGCATCCATTGATAACCTTGACGTCTATAGACGTCTTGGCCGGTAGCGTTCAAACACATGCAACAGCTATTCATTGCTCCACCAGAGTTAAATTCTTCACTTTCTCAGAACATTTTTCTTCTCCTTTATTCCTTCTACTTCTGAAGTCGATCCTCATGTATTTTCTAACGAGTACAATTTGTAGATCTTCCAATCGAGTTTAACAAGGTTATTCTTTTCTTCTCAGTTTTCTATCCCATGGACGGTATGTCACATATTTAAGAGGTCGAACAACCTCTTAGATATGTGATTATAATGAAAAAAAAAGAAATTACTAGAGAAACGCATGCGTTCCTCTTAGTAACAATAAAGTACAACACAGCTTTCAGGAACTTCACTAAACTTCAACAAAAATTCTTTTGGTTTAATCAACAATAACTCTTCAAGTTGAAATTGATTAAAATGGTCTTACGTACCAAACATCTTAGTGATTTGGATGATCCTAATTTGCTCTATAAGTCTATTCAACTGGCTCCCACCACTTTCATTCCCATATTTGATTCTCCGGATTTCCTGATTTGATTTTCCCCATTTAATTTGATTATTTTAAAATTTTGATTTAATGCTGAAATGTATATTATCTATTCTATTGATTCACTACTTGAAATGGAGTTAATGCTTTCCATTTTCTTGACATTTTCATACTGTGTTTTTATTGCTGAGTTTCATATCGAGCTTCTGATAGCGATCATGTAATTTGTACAGCGATACTTGAAAAACTTTTAGCAGATTTATTTAAAATATTAACATCATCTGCATAGAAAAAAAGGACTACACTTAATACAGGCAGTTCTCACTATAGCAAATAAGTACCAAGGAAATAGTACAGTATATTAGTGAATTTCGTCTAGATTATCATCAGTAATATTGAACTTTGCCCGAGACATCAGTAGTTGTGTTAGAGTTCATTATGATCGAGTTTACTATACACAGAATTAACTGTATCCACTAATGTAGACATCAGATTTCATGTTTTTGTAATGTGCTCCATACAGATTATAAATTAGTGAGCCAGGTTTCTGAATTATCTGACTTACATCAAGCCATCCTGTACATCCTTCAATTCCACACTGAAGCTATATATTTTAGGGTACGAACTTTAAGGAACTTTATATATATTTATGTATGCTTTTGGAACTTTATACATGCATTTATATTTTTTTTTCATAAATAAAACTTTTTTTTAATTCTCTCTTTGGAACAGTTCCACTAAACGACCATCAATCTAAGAGTACATTAGTATTGTGAGAAATACTTGAAATATTGTGAGAAATGGTCAAATAAAGATGTCAAGAACTTTTATCAAGGCTTCACAAATTGAAGGAGAGTTATCCGATCTCGTATGGGACACGAAGGGTTTTTCCCTCCTGGAAACCCGGTTTTTCAGTCCACAACCAAGCATGAGCATGACCACTGACCACCTTACTCTTAAAGGCCCATGACCTTCTAGGAAGATCATGGGCCTTTAAGAGTAAGTACGGAAAATTATTATTATTCATGGTTAGATGAATGGAGAATCCTAGTCTATCCTGAAGAGCTTAAAATATGGTTTTTAAGCTCTTCAGGACTCCAATAAGCAGAGCACTGCTTATTGGAGTCCTGAAGATATGAAAAGTCTTACACCAGATATGAAAATCGTTGACAATTTAAAGACTTTGAAAGTCATCCATTCCAAAATGGGATTCGAATCTATTTGTTGGAAGATAGGCGGTCTACTTGGTCAACTAGATGTGTTAGTTAGCTGTACAAGAAAAAATCTGGTTTTGACAAAAATTCAACCTGTTCTTCACCAGTTCTTCGATAAACTTTCTTGCTCTATTCAATTACACTTGCAAAAATATTTATGGGAATACTTATTGTGGAAATTTCTATGTAATTCTTACGCTTTATTTTGATAAATTGGTACAATGCGATTACATTGAACTCACCATGAAATTATATTATTATAAGTGGGAGAGCTGTATAGGATAGATACCATTATAGTCTTATATGATTATGTTCAAATTCATTAACAAGTGTGTCCGGACCAGTCGATGGCACCCACTAATAGAGTTTTCCTTTCTGAAATTTTCCTGTTGTTAATATTGTATCTCATCATATCATCTGTTATCAACCAGCAGTGCAGTAACGAGGGTATGAAGCGCCTGTGTCAAGTGTCTAACTTGGGCTCTCCTAACCCAAAAATGACAAAATGTTTGAAAAATTTAAATGTAACAAGTTAAATTTTACTAAATGCAATATGTTAAATACTTACTATTAACCCCCATCAAAATGAGTTGAAGTGTGTTGCAGAATTCGTGTGTCTAAAGCGGCGTATTGCCGAAATTTAAAAATACAATATAAAATAGCGGACTTTTATATCTATTTATTTATTTTTATTTTTTACATGTTTTACGTTTTGCGCCCCAAACCTAGTTCCGCCCGTGCCATGCGCCTCTTTCGCCACGTCCTCGTTACAGCACTGTCAATCAGTTTAATTATGATAGCGATCATAGGCTAGTGAGAAGCAAGGATAAAAATAAACTTCGAGAGAGAGAGAGAGAGAGAGAGAGATTGTTATTAAGAAAAACCACAATAGAAGATAAAGATATAATAAATTATAAAGAAAAAATTGAGGATATAATAGAAGAAAAGTTGAAGGGGGAAAAAATGAACGAACTGGGCTTATCTTACAAAATGGAGGCAATAGCTTCTACAATAATAGAAGTTATTAAAAGTTTAAGAAAATCTTTCCCATCAAATAGAACTTCTAGAGAAAAACTTATTTTACAGAAACACTTGATCTAATAAAAAAAAGAGAGAATTAAGGAAAAGGAGATATAGAAGTAACAAAAATAATATGATTTGTGTAAATGCTAAAGTTAGAAAACAAATAAAAAACGACATTAGAAAATATAATTTAAATAGAAAACAAAAAATCTCTGACAATTATCGAACAAGGTTTACTTCCTGTATATAGGGACCTATATACAAGCAAGGAGCCTCTGTAGCTCAGTCAGTATAGACAAAGCCCTTTGGTTGGAAAAACCTGGGTTCGATTCCCCTCAGTGACGTGAAGAACCTTTATCTGGTCTCTTTCGACTAAAGATGAGTTAGCCGGTCTCATAGGGAGGTAGAAGGATTTTTCTCATGGAAACTGGGATTTTCCTCCCTCAAAACAGACAAACCGGCCAGAAGAACACATGCAATTTACAGACAAGAATATTACAGGCATACGGGTAACTGCTTTATCTTCGTATTACGGTTGTTAGTCGAAGGATACTTGGGAGGCTATGGGCGCTTAAGTGCCTTTTAAAAGCCACCGATGAATGGATATACAGGCAAGGAAGCATATTCAAATCCTCTACTATATATTTAGATATGGCTGACAGATCCACCCATCGTGATGGAAGAACTATGGAAAGACCTCATTTCAGCAAAGAATACCAAATGGCATATTAGCAGAACACAAAATCAGGAGGTTCCATATGGTCATATTGGATATATTCAATTATATTGTAACCTGAGAAAAACTCTCAGTGCAGTGGCATAAATCCTTGATATCTTACTACATAAATCTGCATTGTACGAAATGTTTATATCCATTATATTAAATAGGATCACAAAGTTTTTGGAACGTTTTGAAAAGTTTTTTTTTTTTTTTATGAACAAACAGGATTTTGAGCAAGATTCTCTTCCCAAGTTATAGAAAATACAAATGAATATAATCTCGTATATTTAGTGTTCGTAGATTTCGAGAAAGCCTTTGATTCTCTATATCATTCGGAAATAATAAACAGTTTAAAACAACAAGCCATCCCAACAAATCATATCAGATTATTAAAACTGTATATCAAAACTCAACTATAAACCTAGAACATCAGAGAAAGGAATTTGGTATTGGGAGAGGAATAAGGCAAGGAGATCCTGTATTACTGAAATTATTTTCTGCTACATTAGAAGAAGACTTTTAGAACGTCTCATGAAGAAAACTATTTCATTACCATAAAAAAAAAAATAATAATAATAAAAATCTCAGTCACTTACGTTTTACAGATGACATTGTTATTTTAGCAAAAAGATAAAGTAGAGCTCAGGAAAAGCTAAATGACCTAGATAGAGAAAACTGGAAAAAAGCTTTACACACAAGGAAACAAAGCAATTTGGTTGTATAAAAATTATTTGTTAGTAGATTTATATATATGCCTAAAAAGAAAACTCTTTAATACACGTATACACATTATTCCAATGTTTACCTATGGAAGTGAGACATGGGCAACAACTAAAAAAACAGGAAGACAGAATGCTTCGCTCCAAGGCCCAAAGAGCCTTGGAGTGAAGATGGATCACATGACAAAAATGGGTAAAATAAGAAATTAATTGTACTAAAAGTAAAGAAATAACTGGAGTAGAAGATATTGTGAAGTGTCGTAAAGGGAAAAATGCAGACGGGCTCCCCATATTAATAGACCGCCGAACGAAAGACATGAGATGGTGGACATTGGCTAAAGACAGATAGAGCTAGAAAGTTAAGGGGAGGCCTTTATCCAGAAGTGGATGGAAGGTCGCTAAATAATAGGAATGTTTGTCTCAGAAAAATGACCATAAAGTATAGTGTTTCAGACATTAATACGACTGGTTTAGGATTAAGAAATGGCAGAAATCGTTGATAAGTGGAGAGTGGCTGTCTTTTACTAAAGCTAGAGCTAAAAGAACCCTGCTTAATTCAGTTGTGGAATAAAAAAGTATCAAAGATTTCTTTACATTATCAGCTTCCTATCAATAAGTTTCTTCCAAATTACTCCGTTATTTTTCCGAACTCCAGTATTGCCAAACTTAACGTTTTGACCTTCAAGATCACTACTCTTGGCCAGTGGAAGTTGGCATCATATTAAAACCCCATAATTCCAGACTCTTCCCCCTCCCGTATATATAGCCATAGTGCTCTCTTATTAGTAGCAACACGGCTTCATATATAAAAAACTCGGTCCATTTTAAATCCAGTATAAAAGATCTTGAAATCCCCCTTAACACTGACTTAATGGTCAGTTTTGACGTCTCCTCCTCCTTATTCACGAACGTCCTACTTAAAGACGCGCTTGATCTAATTACAGCAGAATTTTCTCCCAATATCTCAGTCCTGTTTCAGTTCACCATGAACTCGAACTATTTCTTTTTGCAAGGAAAATTCTACAAATAAAGAGGATAGAGCTATGGACTCTCCTCTTCCCCTTTGCTATTATTATTATTATTATTATTAAGGGAGAGCTCCAAGGACCCATCCAGGGAGGCAATATTATCCACAGCAGCTGTCATAACTGTTCTTGAATTCATTCCCACTACTTGCATACACCACATCATTGCAATCCATTCCAACAATGCACCACTCTATGAGAGAAAAATTTAGCCCTTACCCTCCACCTTACTCCACCAAACCATATTTGAATTTGAAAGGCTTTTCTTTGAATCTGCCCTAACTGTCCCAACCTAAACAAATACAATTGCATTAAACTGCCTCGCATTTCGAAAACTCGCTGATTATCCCATTTAACAATCTTGCAACATGATTATTCAAGACATCTAGAATATCCCTATTTATTTATTTATTTTTTTTTTTTGTCAGGACTCACATCTCTGTTTCATCGTCCATATTCTTCCAAACATCTTCCTTAGCTATTTGGCATTTCTTATTCTTTACTGGCTCACCTCCGTTTCTTCATTTCCAGAAATGCCTCTTTAATCTTTGATTCTACCACGAAGTTCCAATCTACTTTTTCCATCATTGCACACAACGTCTCTACATCATTTTGACTTTACTGAGTCTTCAACTCCAGTATTTGTACATTTAAGTTGTTTCTTTGAAAGCTGCTCGACTTTTTAAATTTTTGTACATATTTCATTTCAGTATAATATTCATTTTTTTATCTTGCTCAAAAGTGAATGATCCCTTCCTAGAATATCTGATCAAAAATATCCAGATACCCGTCGTATCGGTGGATATGGCTGCATACATCACAGCCATGGCTCGTACAAGTATAAAAGGAAGTACGCGGTCTTGCAATCTTCATAGACAAACATTAACAATAAAATGAGTACTTTCGACATGGCGATATCATAGAATACCACCTTTCCAACAACTCACTACATAATTTCTGCACAGATGTAGGTGCCCAGATCAACTGTAGGTGATGCTATTGTGAAGTGGAAACGCTTAGGAGCACAACGTGACCTGGAAGGCCAAGTAAAATCACAGATCACAGAGCGAGATCGCCAAGTTCTGGATCCTGTGGTTCTAAAAAATATTGTCCTCAGTTGAAACATCCACTACCGAGTTCCAAAATGACTCTGCAAGCACGCCAGTATTCCAACTGTTCGTTGAGAGCTGAAGAACATGGGTTTTCATGGCCAGACAGTCGCACACAAGATTTGAAGCAACAAGGGAAAGGCCAAACGTCAGGTGGGATGATCTAAGCTCATCACTATTGGACTCTGGAGAAGTGGAGTAATGAATCGCACTCTCCATCTGTCAGTCAGACGAACGAGTCTGGGTTTGGTGGATGACAAGAGAATGCTACCTTCCAGAATGTGTTGTGCCAACCATAAAGTTTGGTGGAGACATCATGGTGTATCGTTACCCCCCCCCACGATCCAGTGTCAGAAATGTTTAACATTGTGGCCAATAACATCATTCTTGACAATTCTGTACTTCCAACTTTATGGTAATGGTTTATCAAAAGATCCCCTTATCAACAAGAATGTTCCCATCCATAAAGTGAAGGCTGTGAAGGAATGGTTCAACGATGGGTGCTGAACTTGATTGGCATGCATACAGCTCTGTGATCAGGCAAACGACACATCACTAATGCTCTTCTGAAATAATCGAAGGGATTTATAACAGCAACATACCAAAATTGAGTGGAAAGGCTTCTCAGAAGATTGAAGGTTAAAGATGCCAAGAAATTATATATTCTTGGTTTTCGCCTTTATCCAGGTGTAAGCAACGTTTGCATGTGAAGTCACTTCCTGACTGGGCTACTTGTATATATATATATATAGATAGAGACTCGTGACTTCACATCATCTTAGTATCCCATAATGCAATGCACATATCGTTACGGACATGTATGATGCTATTCATTATGGGAAGGGTCACTACCGAGACTGGTTTCAAAATTTATTGATTGCCTCATCAGTGGGAGCCAGAACAGAAGTGATACCAACGTTGAAAGTAATGCAGAAGTTATATTTCCATACTTAAAAGGTGTCAACCTTATTACTAAAATACTCTGGATTAGAGGTATGATGAAAAATTTTTTTCACTGTTATACTATAAATTACAGATGCCAAGAAATTCTTGGTTTCATCCTTTATCCAAGTGTAAGCAAAAAAAGTTTGCACAACACCTTCTGACTACTTCTATATGGATATATGAATTCTGCATTACTTCAACCTTTGTATCACTTCTGAGTCTGGCTCCCACTGATGAGACCTCAATAAAGGTCAAAAACCATTCTGGGTAGTGGCCTTTCCCAAAATGCATTATATATTTCTGTAAGGATAGATGCATTGCATTATGGGATGCTAAGGCAATTAATGTGAAGTTATTAGCCTCTATATATGAGTAGCCCAGTCATGAAGCGACTTCAATAATTAACTTTGCTTACACTTGGGAAAATTTGTTTGTCAGTTGCTTTCGTGTTTTCACTAATTTCTTTCTTATTCAAATTTAAATTTATTCAGCTGGCACTGATATCAGCTTGTTTATTTTATTATCTATTTCCATATTTAATTTCCCAACTACACTAAAAAATGTGCCTAAATACCTGAATTGTTTTACTTCTTCTTCTATAGGTTCTCCATTCAGAATGCAGCAAAAGGCTTCTATGATTCTGACTATTCTCAATTTTGTGACTTTCATGCCATATTTGTTATTAAAGCAGTTATTCGATTTAGTTATGTAATCCTGCAAGCTTTTACTGGATTTACTTAGGAATATAACATTCTCTGCATAAAGTTTTGAGGGAATGTGTTTTGGGGAGTGGAAAGAAGGCAAAATTGTTCTGCTTCATAAGGGAGGTGATAAGATTAAAGTTTTGAATTATAAGCCAGTATGTAGTGGATCAATATCCTAGACGAGGAAAGCTACTAATGGTGTACTCCAAGGTACTGCTGTTCAACTTGTACTTTAATCATATTGGGAGAGTCTGAATGGCGATTTTAAGTTGTTTGCAGATGATGCAAAGTTGGAAAGAACTGTAGTTCTCCCCATGAGTAGAGCAATGATTTGCAAGAGGACATGAATGCATTGGCTGAATGGGCAAATAAGTCAGTTCAGTGTTGGGAAGCAAAGATTGAATGTAGAATACACAACTGGTGGAAATAGGACCAAGAACCTAAAATTTTGGGATTATATTGCTAAAATTATGAGGACAGCACAGTAGATAATGGGAATGATGCAGAGGACATGGACTTATAGGATGTATGGTTCTATTAAATAAGCCTTTGTTCAGGCTACGTATGGATCACTGCACAGATTTGTTAACCTGATTTTCAAAAGGATGAAGATGCATTGGAAAGGTTCCTGAGATAATGATGGTTTCTGGAATGTTGAGTATGACAACATATTGAGAAAATGCAATCTGTAGAAACTGGTGGATAGGAGGGGAGGGGGGGGGATTTGACTGAGACATAAATTGTTAAAGAGTTATTACCAGATTAATGTGGAGGAGGTTTTGTGTAGAATGGGTGAAGATAGGGAGAGAACAAGAGGTCATCCCTGGAAGCTGCATAAGGAGAGTGAACAAGGGGTTGAGGAAGTTTTTTTGCATGAAATGTTAGTGATTGAAATGCACTGCCCGAGAGTGTGGTGAGTGCAGAGATAATGAATATATTTAAGATATAGTGTAATAAGCTGTGTATGATAGTGAGACCTATGTTGAGTCTTCTGATTCTCGTGGAAGCCTGATAATAATAAAGTAAAGAGCTGAGGTTAACGTATCCAATTTTGATATCAGGTTTAATGCCACTTTTCTTCATGTGATCCATATAGATGATGATTAATAGTGCCTATATCCCTGATTCAAATTTTATTTTACATGAAACCATCTTCCTGTAGCTCCTTCAATTCTAACTCCTAATTTACAGCTGAAATACACTGCATCACTCAGTACAAATATAGGTATATAGGAAAAGGGCAAAGCTAATAATAATGGTATGTGTTTGTTGGACTTCTGCTCAGGACATGGACTAGTCATCACTAACACCATATTCCAATATAATGATGTGCATAAGTTCACGCAGAGAGAAGACACAAGAAATAAGAAAAGCCTTGATGGCTATATCATTGTTGAAAGTGATATCTTCATGCTGCTTCAGGATACAAAAGTGTACAGAGGATTTCAAATTGGAATTGACCATTACTTAGTGCTAAACAGGATAAAAATTATATCACATTGAAAATAATAGCATGTAAGAAACTTTTAAATATAATTAACGCTAGTTAGCTTTTACAGGTAGACTTGACCTTGATTATACAAACACTGAAGAAAATTTGAATCAGTTTGAAAACAAGAATCAAACCTTGGAGTCTCAGTGGCAAACTGAAGAAATAGAGTTGTAAAGATCAGATTATGATAAGGATCTGTACTTAAGTTTTGAAGATCTGTAAAATGCATTCCAACAAGGTGTCCAGAGTAAATCTTTTCAAAACACTACAATTAAATGGGGTAAATGGAACATTATACAGAGTAACACATAATCTATGTGTATGTTGGCAATCAGATAAAACAAGGATGCACATTATCTCCACTCTAGTTCGTCATCTATGGATGACATTAAACCTGACATTAGAATTGGAGATACAAACTTAGCCTTTGCTTTATTCAGATGATGTACTCCTAAACACATCCAATGCGAACCTCCAGTATTCTCTAAACTGAAGAACAGCTGTAGCAATTTAGGCATGAAAATCAGAATAAAAAAGACCAAAACTATGAAAACAGTCAGAAACATGAAAACAGGCAGAATGCAGTTGAATACATCAGCTGCATTCTGAATGGAGAGCCTATAGACCAAGTAAAGTATTTCAGCTAAATTTGTATTTTGGCCAAAATACAAAATTAGCTGTATACAAGACTGTTCAACCCAGTTTTAAGTCATGGATCTGAGAGTTAGGTTAGAAACAAAACATTTGATAAAAGACAAGAGATATGAGGATTTGGAAAAAAATTAGAAGAGTGAACTGATTGCATCAATGGCAGAATCATATTGAAAATGAAGATAGTAAAAAGGAACTTGACACTGTTTGCATTCAAGAATGTGCAAGCAGAGCTATTCTGAAGTGGTATGGCCACTTAAATAGAATGGATAATAATGTAAATTTTTCATGTAGTACTATCATATCCCATACACCCCTTGAGGGTACATGGCAGGAATTTGATGATGATAACAGAATGGGTGAGGATAGGTCAGCAAAACGGGTGTTTGAAGCCAAGATGGACTCAGAGGAAGACCAAAGTCTAGGTGGATTGATTTAGTCAAAAGTGCCTTAGAAGCAAGCTTGAAATGTTAGATGCGATGAAAATATTGGAGTACTCACAATTTGGAGGAAAATTGTTGATAGGAGATTAATAATAATGTAGTGCTGTCTTAGTAACATGAACACCCCTTGAGGATACATATCAGGAAATTGATCTATATTCTTTTCCCATGTTAATTAATTTGTGTATAAGTGAATCTGACTGTGTGGAAAGGCTTGTGTTCACACATGTTGATTGGATTTTAACGGTATTGATGCGAACACAGATTGATAAATACAGTGCATAGTTGGTGTTTGTTAAAAAAAAAAAAAAAATTAAATAAAATCACAAACACCAACTATGCACCGTATTTAAATCTTATGTGAAATTGGCAACTCTCATCCGTGAACAGATGAAAGTTGCCAATTTCATATAAGGACAGATTCTCTCCTTTATCACATCCAGGAGTCTATGAAGTGCCCTGTTCATGTCATCAAGCCTACTATGGACAGACAGGAAGAACTGTGGACATCCACCTCACAGTGAACACAAAAAATATATCCGGCACTTTCACTATGGCAAGTCGGGTCTGGAAGACCATGCTTTGGATACCCCTGCACACAGGATCAATTGAAAAAAAAAAAAAAAAAAAAAAAAGCAAAAGTGCTGCACAGAAGCTTTTACAAGTCAGAGGTTGTTCCTGGAATCAACAGAAGCCTTGAAACATACCCCAAACCTCAGCAAGTATGGCTGTATAAATCTACCAAAGATTTGGGAGACAGTCATCCCAAGACCAAATTAATACCTGCTTTGTCTCTCCCAGGTTTTTTTTTTTTTTTTTTTTTCAACTTAGATGGCATCTAATTAGGACTTTAGTCTTCGTGTTGCATGCGCTACAATTATTCATACTAGTCCCACTGTTACACCGGATTGCGGTTGTCTTGCTACTGTAACAAACTTTGTTTCTGTGCTCTGAAGATGCTGGATAGAATACCAGAGTCAATAAATAGTTATTTTCTTATCAATCTGTGTTTGCATCTATACCATTAAAATCCAATCAACAAGTGAATCTGACTAATTCAAAAATACTGGGAGAGGGTGTGACTTAATTAAGCTAAAGGACTGCCAGTGATATCAAAGCTAATCAAATATCTGAATTTTCTATTATCTTCTGAGAACAAGAAGTGAACAGAAAGTTCTAAATGGGGGGTTGCCTTTGAGAGGATAGATGAGTTTTGCTAACTTAACTTTAATTAAGTGAATATTTTTATGGGCTTGATTCATTAAGACACTGATTTTCAAACTGTTGGGGCGCAAAGCAATTGTCAATATTGTTCATTTTCGAGCACAATTCTTGTATGTACTCAATATTCCATCCATTTATTTTAATACAATAACATGGGAAAAGAATATAGATCAATTTCCTGATATGTATCCTCAAGGGGTATTCATGTTACTAAGACAGCACTACATTATTATTAATCTCCTATCAACAATTTTCCTCCAAATTGTGAGCACTCCAATATTGTCACATCTAACATTTCATGCTTCTAAGGCACTTCTGACTAAATCAATCCACCTAGACTTTGGTCTTCCTCTGAGTCTATCTTGGCTTCAAACCTGTTTTGCTGACCTATCCTCACCCATTCTGTTATCATCATCAAATTCCTGCCATGTACCCTCAAGGGGTGTACGGGATATGATAGTACTACATGAAAAATTTACATTATTATCCATTCTATTTAAGTGGCCATACCACTTCAGAATAGCTCTGCTTGCACATTCTTGAATGCAAGCAGTGTCAAGTTCCTTTCTACTATCTTCATTTTCAATATGATTCTGCCATTGATGCAATCAGTTCACTCTAATTTTTCTCCAAACCCTCATATCTCTTGTCTCTAGTCTTTGATCAAATGTTTTGTTTCTAACCTAACTCTCAGATCCATGACTTAAAACTGGGTTGAACAGTCTTGTATACAGCTAATTTTGTATTTTGGCTGTTCTGAACAACAAGTCCAGTTTGAACATTGCAATATGATGTTGCTATCTTAACTAATGGTATCTATCCTCTTGTTCTTGGTCTTAGTCTTTTACCAAGAATTTTACTATTTATAGTCTTCTTAAAAATACTGTCATTTTCCATGTGAAAAACCTGTCCTGCACACTGCAACTTTTGAACTTGATTATACTAGATACTGTAAGTTCACTACACTAATTGTTAAAATACTGATTATATAAAACTTTACATTTCCAATCTACAATTTTTATTAAAAATTGGCATATACGTTTTAGTTTTTTATATACTTGTACAATAAAATTATGCCTAATTGGTACAACTCATGGTTGTATCTGATCTTCCAGAGACCATTATCATTCACTGGACCAAATATTTTTCTAAGGATTTTCCTTTCAAAAGCTGAAATCAAATTTTCTTCACCATATTCAAGTTCCATATCCACAGATAACTGGATGAATGAATATCTTTTGAACTGAATATATATATAAGAAAAAATAAAAACCACCTGATTACCCCTCTTTTTATTCTAAATGTCTACCATCTCATTTGGATTGGCTTGTGATTGTGATCAGTACTCACATTTAAATTTAATAAAATAAATGCAGTACTATTTTTTAGAATAAGCAGCAGATTTAAAAAAAAAAAAAAAATCAGCCTAATCTTAATAAATGGTGTATTAAGTGGATGTATTAAATTTCCCAAGATTTGGGAAACTAATTTTTAGGCCTACTGCCCAACAGTACCCACAGAGGGTGTCCCTCATAGGCTCAAAATAATCTAATTTTCCCCCCATTTATTGTTGTGCATTCCTGAAGATATCTCTATGATATAAACAAAATACTGGACAAATTATTAAACCTGTTGCTTAATTATTTCTTTGCTGCATTTATTCCATTATTTAATTATGACTGTAAACCAGAACCTAAGCCAAAATGTGATCATTACTTTTAAATATTTAAACTGTTCAGTACTTTTTTCCTTTTTTTTTTGGAACAGTATGCAATGATATGGCAAACCAGCACCTTTATTAATATGGGACATTTAGTTGGATGCAGTATTTAGAAATTTGCAATATTCAGTAATTTTTTAACATAATTATTTAGTGTGCAACAAGTTATTTAATGAAATTTGCATTTTTCACTACACTAATTGTTAAAATATTGATTATATAAAACTCTACATTTCCAATCTACAATTTTTATTAAAAATTGGCATATATACGTTTTAGTTTTTTATATACTTGTACAATAAAATTATGCCTAATAAACTGTGTGTTATATATGAGGGTAGTCTGAAAAGTTCTTGGGCTCAACCATAGATGGAAATACTATCATCAAGATTTTTTTTTTCTAAGTTGGTACTTCTGTCATAAGCATTCATGTGAAATTGCAAGTCATTCTATCAAGTAGTTTGTTTTATACAGCTGTCTGAAGCAAAAGTGTTGTCTGTATCCCTTGAAATGGATAAAACTGAGTATCGTGAAGTTATAAAATTCTTTGTAAAAGAAGGTTTAACACCAAAAGAAATTCATTCGAAATTCATAAAAGTTTATGGGCACTCTTCTCCTTCATTTTCAACAATTAAGAAATGGGCTGCCAAGTTTAAACGTGGCCATAGCAGCCTTGAAGATGATCCCTGTGAAGGATGTCCAAAAAGTGTAACAACACCAGAAATCTAAATCATTGATCAAGTGCACATAATGGTATTGGATGACTGGCAAGTCAAAGTGTATGAAATTGCTGAGACTATAGGTATTTCAAAAGAACAGGTAAGATATATTTTGTATGAAGAATTGAAAATGAAAAAGCTTTATGCAAGATGGGTGTCGCGCTTGCTCACAGCAGAACTTGCAGAGAGATGCTTTTCTGGGAGCTTTAAGATCTATGTATTGGTTAGCGAAAAATGAGTTACCACACACTACATTATTTGAAAAATTGCTTGAGCATTGCAAGGCTATGGGCTGTTCCTACTTAGAACATCTTAATGTTGGTAAAAATTCACATTATACCTAAGAAAGAATAATGCAAGAGTTGACTAATATTTTAGCATCAGAAATTAGATCTGAAATATTGAAAAATATACATTCTGCAGATTATTTCAGTGTTTTATGTGATGAAACTACAGACATCTCAGTTTTTAAAACAGCTGATTGTGTACATTAAATATGTTTGTCAATTTAGAAAAGAGGTCAGGGTTAGTTTTGTGTTAACTTGCAATATCATTGATGATATTGCAAGTTGACAATAGTTTTCTGGCTTTCAAAACTGACTCCATTTCAGTTAAGTCAACATCTTGCCTTCGCCATGATCTCTAGACAAGTTAGATAAATGTGGTAACACATCTGAAAGCATCATTGGTGAAGCTACGAAATTGTATGTTCTGATATATTTACTTAAACCTTCAGCTGTGATATCATTTCGTTATAGTCTTGCAATATCATCATTGATGATATTGCAAGACTATAACTAACAAAGTAACTGAAATGCTTGACAGTCTAGGCTTAAAAACTTGTAATCTGGTGGGACTAGGATCTGATGGAACAGCTGTCATGATTGGAAAGCAAAAGGGAGTTACTAAACTGCTCAAAGATAAATCAGATGGACTTATGGTCAGCTGTCCTTGTGTAAACCACTGACTAGCTCTTGCTAGTGCCCAAGCAGCTGCTGAAGTGCCTTATTTAGTAATGTTTAATGATATCTTAAGGCAATTGTTTTTCTTCTTCCAAAATTACTCAGTCAGGATAGCTGGTTTAACCCAAATCCAAAATATACTGAACAGTTCTCAGATTAAACTTAAAATGGCTAGTGACACTAGATGGCTATCTCATGATTCTGCAATACAGTCTCTAAGAGAATGCATAGTGAATGTTATAGCTGGAAAAAGAGACCACCAAATGAAATGATATCACAGCTGAAGGTTTAAGTAAATATATCAGAACATACACTTTCGTAGCTTCACCAATGATGCTTTCAGATGTGTTACAACATTTATCTAACTTGTCTAGAGATCATGGCAAAGGCAAGATGTTGACTTAACTGAAATGGAGTCAGTCTTAGAAGCCAGAAAACTATCCGTCATGGAATTGAAAGACACTCCTGGCAGTCATTTTCAAAATCTTCATCGGCATCTTTCAGGTGAATGGTCAGACCTTCACATTGATTATTCAGATTCTAATGTTATTACGTTTAAGACTACAATATATGATAAATATATAGGCACAGTCATCAAACACCTAGAAGCAAGATTTCCAGATATGCCAATCATTTCCTGCTTTTCAAGACTTTTCAATGCAGAAAGTCATGATCAACGTGAGGCTTCCGAGATTCTTTTTTATTATTAATCTAGAAATGGAAGTCCTGCAGTTTTAAACTGTCCTGCAGTTTTAAACTATGAAAGTACCAAGCTAGAATGGGCAGTTGCAACAAAAATGATTAATGGACAGTAACACAAAAATCTAAATCCAAGACAAAACTGCTGAAATTAGCAACAACATCTGAGCTCAAAGAGTCGTTTCCAAATTTAGCAAAACTAGCTGCTGTTGGACTGGCCATACCTGTGAGCCAGCTGAATGTAAAAGGGGTTTCTCTGCATTAAAAAGGATAAAAACCTGTATGAGGAACTGCATCAGTCAGAACACTCTAAATAATCTGATGCTGATTTCACTGGAGGGCCCAGATCCAACAAATTTTAATTATGAAAAAGCTGCTTACAACTGGGCTTCTAAGAAGAAGAGAAGAATTAATGTATAGAATTTTAAGCTGTTAGCATTACAAGGTTTTTCATTACTTAATGAGAAAATAAGAAAAATCCTAGTCTTGTTTGCTATAATTACTATATAAAATATTATATAGTAATCCTTGTTTGAAGTAATTTCTAATAAAATTACTATTTTAATTTGTTATGAAAAAGGGTCTTTCTTAACTCATTCAAAATTTTTGTATGCCCAGCTAATGCTTCATTCCACCCGGCTGGTAAAAATTTCTGGGTAGAACACTGCATATGATTCATCTTCTAAACAGACAGCATAAACTTACAGTATCAATAAATGCAGTAGATTTCTGTAAATGTATTTTCACTTTCTTATGATTTTCTTAATAACATTTTCTTTTCTCTAGCTTATTTATTGCTAGAGAAATAGTATATGTATTATATACTATAAGAATATAGTATATAATAGATATAACATACAAAATATGTGTTAATTGACTGTTTATGTTATTGGTAAGGCTTCTGATCAACAGTAGACTATTAGTAATCAAGTTTTTGGAGAGTCAAAGGTTATATGCATATTTTCAAAAGAGTAGGGATTGCCATCCCTAATCCCTGCGTTGTTCAAGGGTCAACTGTATATTTCTTCTGCTTTCTATTTGGTTCTTGATATAATGTTAATGTCATCTGCATATGTTACAATCTACACTGATTTGTTTATTGGAATGTCTTTAGTATCTAATGGCAATAATTGAATAATGTATTCCAGTGCTAAGTTAAAAAGTATGGGCGCTAGACTATTCTCGTCTTTAAATCTTTGAGTAATTGAAAAGGGATCTGTTAAATCATTTAATACTTTTAAACTAAGTTAGAAATTTAAAAGTTGTAATTTTTAAAATAAATATGTGTGCTTTTTTACTTTTTTAGTTTGGTTTGAAATATAATTGTGTACTATCCAAAAACTGTAAGAGCATCTTGGTTTTGGTAAAATAAAATACATCCTAAGAAAACTATAGGTCAATAATATTTTCTGAAAAGCATGTGTATGCAGGGGTGGGGGGGCATCTGATTAAGATGTTTAAAAAACCACTGCATCAAGACAGTTTGTTACAAAATAAAAAAATAAACCATCCAAAGATCACTGAATTTACCAGCTTTATGTATCAAGAATCCATTTCCTTATTTTTTTTTTTTAAAGTTACATCTTAACCCATTAAAAAACAAAACAAAAACTAAACCTACATAATATTAAGCCACCAGATATATGAACTCCCCCTTCCAAAAAAAAATCACAAATCTAACCCCCCCCTTTTGTTCTATAGCTGATTTAGTATGCAGAGTTCCAGTTAAAACCTGCCAAACAGTTAGCAAAATCACTTGCCTCCCTCATATTAGATCCTAGAGCAGTATTTGCCAATGTTTTATGGATCATGCCCCACTCAACAATTTTGATGTCCCCCTCGCCGACAATGGTGAGTGTTTTGAGTATATCAGTGATGAGGTGGTGAATGCAACATCATTTTCTAATTGCCCCCTGTAGGGCATATGCCCCACGTTTGAGAAACATTGCCATAGAGGATACCACGATATGACTATAGCAAACACCAATACAACAAATTCGCTTACTATAACACTGAAAATTCCTAACCAAAGTCACATAGATATAATGCTGTGCTAAAAGAAATTTTATACAAATTATATCCTATAATAAAAGCTATTACTGTGGTACATATAAGTCTGCTATAGTGAAGGTCAAATATATTTCCTTTTTCAGTTATAATTTGAATTGTTTCTATAACTATCTGAATGTATTGCTCCAGGTTCAATAATGGATATATTTTTGCACTCTGGAAATGGTGTGAAATCCAGCAAAATGACAACTTAATAAATAATTTATCTAGAAAACTAATTAAATTTTCTAGATAAAAAAAAAACATAAAGCATATTTTTGAAACAGATTAAAATGCCACATAAGAACCAAGGGCAGTAAAAAAAAGTTGCTAAAGCAATTAATACATTTACACTTTCTCGGGAATCCTTGAATTTCCATTCCTTACATAACCGACTTCCTCTTAACACTCCCACTCTGAGTATACATGGAGTATACAAGCGCAAGATAACAGAACAAGATAATTTCTATAGTATGTGTTGCAAGTTAAAATTATAAAATGCCACGAAAAGCGCTATGTACACACTTAAGACTTTTAATATCATATATTAATATTTATAAAAGTGAGAATAAATATCAGTGTAGAAACAATTGTAGAATAAAGTTTATTATAGTACTACCAAATAATAATAAAGAAGAAACTTAAGTGAGTGTCCTTTATTATCCAGATGAAACTTTTTTCCCTTTCTGGGCTAATAATTCTAAATGAAAACATGTGCATTTTACACAATGCACTGAATACTGATATATATATATATTTATTTTTAGAACAAAAATTTTTTTTGCACACCAATGACTATGATACTCTCCAATTTTGTTACAGATCTATGGGTCTGCCAGAAAAATGTAATTTTTTCATCCTTTCAAATGACAATTTCAAACATCTAATTTACATGAAAACTATCAAAAATTGCAAACCACTGATTGAACTGAAGTTGCTTTTGAAGAGAATTAGTGGCAAAAACTATTAAGAAACCCATGAAGGGGACATACTGTTCTCATTAAAAAATAGTCATTTATTCTTTCCACCTTCCTTTCTCATAGTCATATTTACTTGTAAGTCCATCTATGGGATTAACTCTTAGAGCAATCATCCGTTCAAGTTGAGCAGCCTTCGCCTCATCTGAAAAGGATGTAGGTAAAGGTCCATACACTAATAAAGAAAAGAAAACAACAAAGGTAAATGAACAACCAAATTTTGGACCATAATATTTTATTAGTAATTTAATGAAACACACATAAAACTTATACCAAATATCACATTAATGATATCAACGAAGGGTCGCAGAAGTCTGGCACCCCTATCCCCTCCTTAAGGAATGCGCGCACACACACGCACACACACACACACACACACACACACACACACACACACACACACACACACACACACACACACACACACACCCCCCCTTCAATTGACAAGTACACTAAAATGACTATCACAATCATTTTAACAAATTTTTATCATTATATTAATTTTTTTAATATAAAAAAAATTAAAATGAATAGCTGATAGAAAATCAT
The DNA here is from genome assembly GCF_054136105.1 of Typopeltis vanoorti. Lineage (NCBI taxonomy): Eukaryota > Metazoa > Arthropoda > Arachnida > Uropygi > Thelyphonidae > Typopeltis > Typopeltis vanoorti. The sequence goes on along the minus strand of NC_143557.1, from coordinate 120,603,122 downwards.
TCTCCCTGTTTGGTTGAGTAGATAGTGTCTCCAATCGACTGTGGGTTTGAATCCTATTGTGGGTATGGATGTTTTGTTAATGAATTTTACTGCCTAGTGTAAGACCACCAACCTGCTTACAAAACAAACTGCTTTAGGGGACACAAATTTCATTTAAAAAAAGTTTTCTTTTTTGCTTGGTTTCTGAAGTAAGTTTTCCAGATTATCTAACCTCAGCCTGCCTTTGGTACTAATGTGAACTTACAGCTTTTTATAGATTCACATAAAATAAAGTAAAAAAAATCTAACCCTTATCCTATCCACAGTGCTGGAGTTATGATAAATGATGATAAAAGTGTGATATGTTGCAACCTTTTGTGGGCAGAATGCACATTAAAAAAAGTGGCAGAAAGAGGAAAGGTCTAAATATATGATACTCCTATTTATGCTGCTTTAGAATAATGCTGATTTGGTTGTTCAAGGAAAAAAAGTAGTAATAAAATTTAAATTTTTTTTTTCTTTGAGAAATAAAGACAGAAAATTCCACATGAATCAAGCATTTAGAGAATTTTCAAATTAATCTCATAAATTAATAAAGCATCGGTATGGTTAGCCTAGTGGGTATGCGCTTCGCAATCATATGCCTGGAAAAGGAGTATCCTGGGTTCGATTCCTGTTGCCGATGTGAGGAGCTTAAGGATCTTTCTTAGACATAGCCAAGTTAACCAGTCTTGGGCGTGGACAGCAGGGTTTTTTCAAATCAGTTTATCTGAGGTTTTTTCTCCCAAAAGCATGTAAACCAGCCCTGTGAACACATGAGATACAGCCATAGGATGTACCTGGAGGCATAGAGCTAGTCACCTTATCCTCGGGACAGGTACGATTCAAAAGAGCTCAAGTCAGCTCTGTAACAGGCCAGTAGGCCTAATACATAGTAGGGAGAAGAAGAAGAAAATGAAGCCAAAAAATTAATAAAGCCACAGTCATGTAAAGAGCTCAGTTCACTTAGAATCCAGATAGCTGCCACTTCTAACCAAAGATTTCATGTTGTCAAACTACCAAATCTAGGTAGTATATTAATAAAATTAATCAAACTCTTGAGCATTTGAATTTATAAAGGCCCTAAAAAGTCAAATCATAATAAACATTTTCATGCTTTTCATCAATGTAGTAAAGGTTAAAAAAAAAAGGGTAATTAGAGAAAATAAGCAAATTATTATAATGACAAAATAATGTACAATTTAATATTATAACACAAAACAAGAGTTTATGATATCATATGTTAATTCTTACTAGAAATTACCAACAACTCAGAATTTCCATAACCATGGGATAATTTCAATATAATGAAACTCACACAATAAACAGAACAGTAAAGGCATGATGAAAAGATATCAGGTTTCCAGTAATATGTAAATATGCCAGGGCTTACTTCATTTCTCTCAAGAAGTTGATGGAAGAAACAAAGAAATCAGAGCAGACAGTAACAGCTGGTAGGGTGACTTCCCTGTTTTGCCTAAATATAGTCTGAATTTATTAAGAGCTACACTACTTATTCGCGTAACTTAAAGTTGAAAGAGATTTTCTCACTTTTGAGAAGTTTGGGTAAAACTTCTACCCAATCGTGACAGAACAATGGTAACATCATCCAAAGATAAGCAGACTTCTTGGAATTTTCTACAACTCTTGTATGGACACCTAAGGTAAAACACACCTACAATACCAAGAAATGCTTGCCGATGCCTCTCTGATCTTGCATTAGAAGATCAGAAAAATAATCAATAGCCTTGACATTAATAAGTCTCTTGGATAGGTGATATCTCTCCAGTTATGAATAAAGACTTGAATTAACATCCATACTGCATTGTCTATATAAGCAATCATAACTCATTTACCATCTACCAAAGAGCATGGAAACAAGTAGTCTTTATCCTGCCTATCTATAAAATATGGGAAATAAATGTCAGCCATAAAACTATCACCCCATTGCTTTTACCAAATACTCCCAAAAGCAATGGCATCAACAGAATGTCATCAACAACCAGCTTCTTCACTACCTGGAGAACAATCAGCTTATTAGTGATCGCCAATATGACTCTACCTTTATTGTTCAACAGCATGTTAACCTTGCTCACCTTTGAACATTGGTCATGGAAAGATTTGGAAAAATGCATGTAGTTATTCTTGATAGCAACAAGGCACCCTGATCATCTTGGCCACTGAGGTCTATACCAAACTAACATCTTATGGATTAGCTCTTGCTCTTTGATTTCCTCCCCGAAATTTAGGTTTTTGATACAATATGACAAGTGAAATGGCCATAAAAACACGTGATATACAGATACAATACACTGGTTTTACTGCTTTATTTGCTTCGTAAATCCAGAAATCCAGCTACTTCTTCTTCTGCGATTGTTTTGATTGAATCTCATAGTGGATGGTTCCCAATAATCATATTTATATCAATGATAAACACTCCAGGCTTGTTTGCTTTCTCTCTAACTCCAAATCTGCAGTTTTGTTTATTGTTTTCCAGTTCTCTTCCTTCAAAAAAAAAAGCTTGTAATGCTCAAATGCTTTAAGGTTACAAGATCATATCAAGCAATATATATAGTCTATATATATAGTCAGTTGTAAGGCAGCAGTGAGAATAGAAGGGAGATAGTTCATCATCATCACCAAATTCCTGCCATGTACCCTCAAGGAGTGTACAGGATATGATAGCACTACATGAGAAATTTACATCATTACTAACTTCCTATCTACAATCTTCCTCCAAATAAATAATAAATTACATGATAACCACAGTAATTAACTTTAATAAAATAAAGGTACAAATATTTCGTACTGAAATTAACAGTACATCAACAAGCAGTTCTAAGGAATGGAATACAAAGTAGATAATATTCGGTGGATTACCAATTAAAAACTGTTGCCACATGCTAGAAATTTATATTAATAAAATATTATTAAATAATTCTTAAAAACTATTTCTTTGATGGTTACATAAGATAAGTCGACTGGTGTCGCACGGATTAGATAGTCGGTTTGTCGAGAGCTCCTGAAAAGATCAGTATTATTTTGTGTTAACATTAGATATTTTACTGAAATCTTAAGTAGTATTGTTTGCTTTTTGTTTCTTGGTGTGTCTGTGCAATTTTTGCGTGTTTTCTGTTATTTTAATTATTATTTTTAAGAAAAGATAGCGTACACATGGCACCGATAAAGAAAAAAATGGCGGCCAGGTCGCCATGTTTGTTTAAGAGTTTTGATGTAAACGAATTTATGCAATGTGCTGTCTGTGAGATGTATGCCTTGCGAAGAGCGGTAGGAGTCTGGTTAGAAAGTGATAGTGGAGTTAATATGTGTAGAAAGTGTAAAGAGAATGAGGACTTCAAGTGCGTTTCGTGTATCGAGACTGATATCGTTAACGGTAGTCAGAATGTAGAAAATGGCGGTGTACTAGAGAATTGCGTGGTAGTACCAGATAGGTGTGAGAGCGTCGCTGAAAGTGTAAATGAAGGTAGAAACACAGAAAGAATGGATGATTTGATCGATAATGAAAATGGTGAGATAAATGCGAGTAGCGAAATTGCCCGTTTGAATGGCGCGATTCACAGAGCCAGAAGACAACTGGAGCGTATGGAAAAATGTGTGTTGAACGTACCGACAAATAACCGGCGGAAGTCTGTGACGGCAAATCATAGAATGTTCGTAAACGTCAATAAAATGAAGGAGCGAGTGCTGTATGGGGATTCGCTATTAAGAGGCGTAATAATTGAGAATTTAACGAAGTCGTACCAGCCGGGTGCAAACATAAAGGACGTCAGCGAATCTATTCGACTGCAAAAACAGAGGGTGAAAGAGATGATAATCGTGGCAGGAACGAATGATTTGAAAGAGGACAAAATGGAAATGATAGAGGATGTGGGGGAGTTGTTTGAGGTAGCAAAAGAGAAGAGTGAGAGAGTTAGGATGGTGAGTATCTTACCGCGGTATGAAAGCGAAGTGCTTAGAAGGAGGGCCAAAATTGCCAATGACTTTATGTGTGGGTTATGCATGGAGAGTGGTGTGGAATTTGTGGATGTGTGGAATGAGTTCGATGGGCGAAAGGACTTATATAAGATGGATGGGTTACATTTGAATGGAGTTGGTGTACGGAGACTTGAAAGAGTGTTGATGAATGATGTGGAAGTGGATGTACAGACTCAGGGAAACTAGATTTATTAAGAGGGGGTGAGTAGATATGCAGACTTTAGGGGGGGCAGTTAAGTGTATGAATGAGTATATTATGCCTGGGCGAGTACAACGGACAACAAATCAGAATGGGATAGTTAGTATAAGGCATCAAAGTAGGGATGGGACAAATAGGCTTCTGCGATTCATGTACACTAATGCCAGGAGTATTAGGAACAAGAAGGAAGAGTTTTTGGCCATGGTTGGCACTTCCAGGCCACAGGTTGTCGGTATTAGTGAAACATGGCTGACAGAAGATGATAAAGCTAGTGGGATTGAATGCGACAGGTATAGCGTGTTCAGGAGTGACAGGGTGAATAAAAAGGGGGGAGGAGTGTTATTGATGATAGCTGATGAGCTTCAGCCAAGGAGTATAGAAGTTGAACTGCAGGATGGGGAAAAAAGCACATTTGAGGCTGTTTGGTGTGAGATAGAATCTAGCAGAACAAAATATGCAATTGGGTGCTGCTATAGGCCGGGTGATGGAGTGGATGGTGGGGATAGTATGCATAAGCAAATAGAAGAAATGAGTGGAAGGAGGGTAATTATTATGGGTGATTTCAATTATGGTAACATTGACTGGAAAGAGGAGAGGGCAAATGGGAGGAAGGAATTGGATTTTATGCAGTTATTAAGGGACAACTATCTACGGCAACATGTATTGGAAAATACCAGGGGGAAGAGAGTGCTGGACCTAGTAATTGCAACTGAGAATGTAGCTGTAACGAACATGACCATGTTGCCACCAATTGGTGAGAGTGACCATAAGGTCATGACTTGGGAGGTGGCTAAAGGAGTCGAATTTACAATTAAGACAGGGTACATGTGGAATTACCGGGCTGCTAAGTATGACAAGCTTAGGTGTGTGCTTGGCTCAATGCCATGGCATGTAAAACTGCAAGGGCTGGATGTTGATAGTGAATGGGAGGTTGTTAAGAACTGTTTGCAGGAGGCAATGGTTGACTGTATACCAAGAGTCCGAATAATAAATCAGGTAGGGGTTAAATGGATGAATAACACTATTAAGCTTGAGCTGCAAAAAAAGAAACAATTGTGGAGGGAATTTAAGGAGAAGGGTGATCATCAGGTGCATGAACAGTATAAAGCTCAAGCCAGGATGGTAACAAGGGTCGTAAGAAAAGCAAAAGCAGATTACGAAAGGAAATTGGCCATGCAGGCTAAAGAGAATCCCAAACAGTTTTTTCAATATGTTGCAAGTAAAAGGAAAAATTCTCATGGTAGAATGATCTTAAAAAATGCTGAGGGTAGGAAGGTAACCGAATCAGTCGATGTTATGGAATTACTGAGCGAGCACTTTGCAAGAGTATATCATCCAGGTGGTGAATTTGCGGAAATGGAAGAACCAACAGCTTATACTGGAATTGTGATGAATGATTTCAGAACCACTATTACAGAACCTCAATGTCAATACATCTGCGGGATTGGATGGTATACCAGCTCGTGTCGTACGTGAAGCGGCCAAAGAATTGTCACTGCCCTTGACCATTTTGTTTAATTTGAGCCTCAGGACTGGGTCAGTCCCAAGGGGGTGGAAAGAGGGGAAAATAGTTCCACTGCACAAAGGTGGTTCCAAGGCTGCTGTTGAAAATTACTGGCCAATCAGCATAACAGGAATCATTATCAAGGTCTTAGAGAAAATAGTCAAGAGGAAAATACAAGATTGGATAGAAGAAAATGGGATACTGTATCGGGGACAGCATGGTTTTGTGAAGGGTAGGTCATGCCTCAGTAACTTGCTCACGTATTATAACACAGTGACGGCTGAACTGGATAAGGGTAATGGGTTTACAGTGATTCTACTGGACCTTGCTAAGGCCTTTGACAGGATACCACATGGAATTCTAATCAGTAAATTGCAGCATATGGGAATGGACATAGGGTTGGTGAGATGGATAGGAGGGTGGTTGACGGAGAGATATTAGAGAGTGGTTTACTCAGGAGTAGAGTCCACAAGACGGCCTGTGACTAGTGGTGTACCACAAGGATCTGTTCTTGGACCACTGCTGTTTAATTTGTTCATAAATGATATAGGAAAGGATCTGAGAGGAACAGTTCAATTGTTTGCGGATGATGCGAAGTTGGGTAGGGCAATAGTGAATGCAGATGACGTCAAAATTTTGCAGGATGATTTGGATAGATTGGAGGTCTGGGCTAGGGATAATGGATGTCAATTTAATGTGGCAAAATGTAAGGTTATGCATTTTGGTGTGAAAAGATTGGAGGCAGTTTACTGCATTGGTGGAACCGTGCTCCAGGAAATTGATGAGGCACGAGAATTAGGAGTGTTGGTGGATAAGGAATTGAAATTTAGGGGACACATTGCAAAAGTGGTCATATCAGCTCATCAAATCACTTGGTTGCTGAAGAATACGTTGACAAGCAGAGACAAGCAGGTTATTGTTCCTCTGTATCGAGCCTTGATAAGACCTCATCTCGACTACTGTGCCCAGATTTGGTCACCTAGGTTTCTTCTTGATGGGGAGGAGGTGGAGAGGATCCAGAGGCGAGTGACCAAGATGATAGCAGGTCTGTGGAATGAACCGTATGAGAACAGGTTGAGGATTTGTGGGTTGCAAAAATTGGTTGATAGGCAGAGGAGGGGAGATATGATTGAGACATTCAAATTACTGAGGGGTTTCTATAAAATTAATTCAGAAGATATTTTTGAGAACAGGGCTGGTTGTGGGAGGACTAGGGGACATCCATGGAAACTGGGCAAAAGTGTGGTTGGTAAAGGTGTTAGAGCTGGGTTCTTTACTTTTAGAGTAGTGAATGAGTGGAATGCGCTCCCTGAGTCTGTGGTGGATGCTGTGACAGTGAATGAGTTTAAGGCGAGGTATGATAGATACTGTATGAATGTCGAATAGTTGTGATGAAAATGATTTGGGGCCTCCCTCGATGAGTCTAATGACTCCCCGGAGTTGCCCGTAATAATAATAATAATAATAATAATAATAATAAGAATCTTCCAAACTTTTGTGAGACAGAGACAATCATTTTGATTCAGATTTGGCCGACGTAAAAGGGTTTCACAACTTTCTTTGAAAAGGCATTCATATTTAAACTTGCATCTGTGGAGAAGACGAGCTTTAATCCACTGGATATTGTGTTTAGTGTCAATACTATGTTGTGCCAGACCAGACTTTTGAGGTTTCATGTATTCGATATAATATTGACGTTCGTTCATTCTTTTTTCCACAGAACAAAGAACATACTTTGGACAAATGGCCTGTTTGTCCAAAGTATGTTAAATTACATTCACACAGTATCTGGTAAACGCTATATAATGATAAAGGTGCCAGTTTTTCTTTTGTATATGGCAACAGGTGAGAAATTTTGTTGATAGGAAAATATGCAGAAATGAGATGATACTTCTTCAAAATTCTGCCAATCGGTTCTGAGAAGGCAGAAATATAAGGGATTGAAACTCTGTGGTTTGTTGAAGAATCCTGAGGTGCTGGAACATAGGAATCAATTATCTGCTGGATTTGATTAGGGTTGTAACCATTAAATTTCATTAACTATTTAATAGTGAAAAGTTCTTGTTGTGAGCTTGAGGGAGAGGAGCACACTTTATGTGCTCTATTAATTAAAGACTTGATAACACCAATTTTTTGAGAGGTGTGAGGAGCAGACTTTTGATGCCAGTAAAGGTAGGTTTTTGATAAACACTACTTGATAAATTACCAGAGGCTGTGCGTGTAAGAAGGATGTTCAAGACTTTTCTTTTTCCATGGTGAACTGAATGCATGGGTGAAGGCTATTTGATTTGTTGTAGGAATGTAGTAAGTTCCACTTCAGAATGCAGCAAAATAGCAAAGACATCATCAACATAAAAAACCAAAGAAAGGGTTGGGGATGAATGGATGAGAACAAGGTGTCTTCCAGATGGTTCAAAAAATAGTTTGCCAAAGGTGGAGACAGAGGGTTACCCATGGCAGTACCTTCAACTTGTTTATAATCTTGTTTTTCTAGCTGAAATATCCTGACTGTATAACAAATTCAAAAATCTTTGCAATATCCAGAGGGTAATCATCATATAGTAAATTAAGTGTCAGATAATGGAATATTGGTAAATAGGGTAACAATATTAAAGCTGACTAACAAGTCCAAGTCTTGTATTTGAACATCCTTGATTTGTTCAAGAAAATGCGTGGAATTTTTGATGAAAGATCTGGATTGTTGGACTTGTTACATACTTAAATTTAACAATTTAACATACTTTGGACAAACAGGCTGTGGAAAAAATAATGAATGAGTGTCAATATTATATCGAATACATGAAACCTCAAAAGTCTGGTCTGACACAACATAGTATTGACACTAAACATAATATCCAGCGAGATAAAGCTCGTCTTCTCCACAGATGCAAGTTTAAATACGAATGCCTTTTCAAAGAAAGCCTTTTTATGCGAAGCCTTTTTACATCGGCCAAATCTGAATTGAAATGATTGTCTCTGTCTCACAAAAGTTTGGGAGATTCTTATCTTATGTAACAATCAAAGAAATAGTTTTTAAGAATTATTTAATAATATTTTATTAATATTAATTTCTAGCACGTGGCAACAGTTTTTAATTGGTAATCCACTGACTGTTATGTACTTTGTATTCGATTCCTTTGAATTGCTTGTTGTCTACACTGATGATGTACTGTTAATTTCAGAACGAAATATTTGTACCTTTATTTCATTAAAGTTAATTAATCTGGTCATCATGTAATTTATTATTTATTGTTATGTCACAGGTACCATTAAAGATTAATCTTCCTCCAAATCAGTCTGTTACTTATCAAGGCTTCAACATTGTCAGTTCTTAAATTTCTATCTTCTAAGGCACTTTTTACTGTATCAATCGATCTATATCTTGGTCTTCCCCTGGGTCTATTTCCTGCCAACCTAGCAGAGAACACTGGTTTTGCTAATCTTTCCTCTCTCATTCTGTTTAAGTGACCATACCACCTGAGATTAGCTCTGCTAACGCATCCCTGGATGCTAACTATGCAAAGTTCTTTCCTAATATTTGATATGATATTGCCATTGATGATGTTAATAATTGGTGGATTTTTATATTGAGGAGATATTCATATATATTATCTTAATATTTATCCTACCATAGAGATGATCTTTATTTCTAACAATTATTTTTTTATTTATTTCCGAGTGTACCTATATATTTTTATATGCACAAGGGTTCACTCCAATTGGTGCAATGATCTTAACTCTTTCTTTCAGAATCCAAATAATCACTGACTCAAGACCAAAATACAAAATAAACACATTTAATAAAACAAAAACAATATATATACACTTCAAACAACTTTACATAACTAACTACAAATTAATTGGATCCAAGGCATTTTAAAAATAAACTTACACTTAAGACTAGACTATACACTTTGTTTGCACAATCACAAAAATGTTCATAGCCAGTTTCTTTCTCTGTCAAGGCCCTTTTCAATAGATATATGATTCTATTCTTCATTTTTTACAGGATCCTTTCTCATCACTTGTGTAACACACATTAATTCTTCCTGACTTAATTCTGTCTCTTTTCTTCAGTAGAAATAATAGTCAGATCTGGCGTCTTTAATATAGATGAAACTTCCTAATCAGAGTTTTCTCGAACATTCCTTTAGAACGTAAATAGCAAATTCTTCTATTATTCATTAAATGCTTATTGAGAGTCTTACTCTTCCAATTAAAAAAACTTACAGTTCTACAATTCCCTTTTCGGAATCTATTATTAATCTTTCAATTAGCGTTTCCTCGAATATTCCATTTAAAATGCATATAGCAATATTTTCCTTTTATTCATCAATACTTATTCCAGTTTGAAACTTAATAGTTCCACAATTCCTTTTTCGGAATATACTATTAATTTTCTTCCAACTGTCACTTAAAAAACTTAAGTTCCTTCCGAACCTAAATGTCTGCCGGCCTGTGTTCTAAATTCCTTCCGAACGCTCTCTTGTTTACAGCCGTTACTCCGATACCGGACGCTTTCTTGTCAGCTGTCAATCGCTCATCACACTTCTCGGCAAGCATGCGCACTACGTGGCAAGCGAGAAACTAAGTACTGTATAATGGCTGACACTGTTGTTTCCGTTAGCGACAAGAGAATGTCTTCATAAAACACAAAACTTAATATTTCAAACCATAATAAATTTGTTTAACACGTTCGCTGCCAACTACGAGTATACTCGTAGTAGGTGAACCTGCTTCACAAGCCAGCTACGAGTATACTCGTAGGACGCTTACTTCCGGGAACGAGATTATTGTAGTGACCTTGAAGAAGCCAAAATGCTTGGCTTGTGGGGCTAGCATCAAAACTGTGTATTCTGATAGACCGTATATGCTCCGTACAAGCCAACTACGAGTATACTCGTAGGACGTTTACCTCCGGTAACGAGATTATCGTACTGACCTTGAAGAAGGAAAACTGCTCGGCGTAGGGGAACAGACCATGCCAAAGTAGCGTGGCAGCGAACGTGTTAAAGTAACACAACTATTCAAATCCGGTAAGTACATTAAATTTTTGACTTCTTTACATATCACTTTTAACAAAACAATTTCCATAACGGGCACATCGCAAGTGCCGACAATGCATGTTATGAAAACAAAACTAATAAACATACGTAAAAATATTCAGAATTTTAATTATGATTATTTTTACAATGCCATCTATTCATGCCCCTAATCTTTCTCAGGACTCTCATATCTGCGGTCTCTAGTCTTTGGTCAAATGTTTTACTTCTAACCCAGCTCTCAGATTGATAAGTTAAAACTGTTTTGAACACTGTCTTCTATACAGCTAATTTAGTGTTTTCACTAATTTCTCTCTTATTACATATAAATTTACTCAGTTGACTTCAAATCATACCAGCATTGTTGATTCTGTTGTCTATTTCCATATTTAATTTCTTCACTAAAAATCGTGCCTAAGTAGCTAAAATGTTTTACTTGTTCTATAGTTCTCCAAACACAATGCAGTTGATATTTTCATTGTCTGCCTATTTTCATAATCTTTTCTTTTTAATTCTGACCTTCATACCATATCTATTACAACAGTTATTCACTTTAGTCAGGGAATCTTGCAGATTTATTTGGAAGTATGACATTGTCTGCATATAGCAAATAGCTGAGATTAACATCTCCAATTTTGATATCAGGTTTAATACCACTTTCCTTCATAATGCGATCCATATAGATGATGAATAACAGAGAGGATAATGTATATCCTTGTCTGACATCAGATTTAACATTAAACCATCTTCCTGTACACCCTTCAATTCTAACTGCTGACTTACAACTCAAATAAAGACTAAGTATTGCTTGATATAATGTCCGATTAACACCATATAACTGTAGCATTTTGAATAGCTTCTCTCTTGGCACCTATCATATGCTTTTTCCAGATCTACAAAATTAAATACAGATCTTTGTTATATTCCCATGCTTTCTCAACTATCAGTCGTAAAGTGAAAATCTGATCAAGACAGCCTCTATTTGGCATGAATCCAGCTTGTTCTTCACCAAGCTTCTCTTCCACAATCCTTCTCAACCATTTCTCAAGTATACTTGCATATATCTTACCAGGAACACTCAGTAGAGAAATACCTCTGTAATTCTCACATTCAGTTTTATTTCCCTTTTTATATATGGGTACTATGAGAGCTCTACTCCAATCATCTGGAATTCATCCCTCTGTCCAAGCCTTCTGAACTATGCAGTGCAGCCACTGTAAGACTTTTATATCTCCATACTTTAGCATTTCTGATCAAATATCATCTACTCCTGCTGCCTTTCCACATTTCAAGCCTTTGATGGCTTTTTCTACTTCAAGTATGGATATATATTCCTGACTGCATGCCTGGTCAGTGTTTTTTACCACTGTGCTGTCATCACTGCTTGTTTCATTTAGCAATTTTTCGAAGTAATTACTCCATCCCTCAAGTATATCTTTTTTCTCCTGTTTTCATGTTACCTTTATCATCTCTAATTCCTTTTACAACACTCCTTCCTCCATTTCTGAGCTTCTTCAACAACCTCCAGAATATTTTGCCACCTTCTTGATATTTATTTTCTATATTCTTACCAAAATCCTCCCATGACTTTTGTTTAGCTAGTTTTACACAGTGTTTAGCTTTCTTACATTTGTCTCTGTATTCTCTAAGAGCATAAGCTGACATATTTGCCAAGAACTTTTGATATGCTTTCTTCTTCTTTTCCTTCACTACCTCTTTAACTTCCTGTGTCTACCATGGAGTTCTAATTTTCCTATCCTTGCAGGATAGGAAAATCCTCCTTGCAGACAACCGCACCACATGCCTCTCTGGCTGAATCAATCAGTGTTTTCTTTTTTTTTGGGCTTGCCACTGAACCTCCAAGGTTTGGTTCCTGTCCTCAAACTCTTTCATTTTTTCTTGAATAATGTTTGTGTATTTCAGTCTACAGTTCACATCTGAGAGCTGCTCAACTTTTGTTTGCTTTAAAACTTTCTTACATGTTCTTCTTTTCAATATGAAATTCAATTTTATCCTGCTCAAAACAAAATGGTAATCACTTGCAATTTCAAGGGAGATAGTTTCATGTCAAATTAGGTGTGAGATGAGGATACACATTATGAAGAAAAGTGGAAGTGATATCAAAATTAATGATGTTAACTATGCAGATGATGTTATACTCCTAAATAAATCCAGTACAACCATGCAGGATTCCTTAACTAAACTGAATAACTGCTCCAATAAATTTGGTATGAAAATCAGCAATAAATAGACAAAGACAACAAAAATAAAGACAGTGAAAACGTCAACTGCATGCTGAATGGAAAATCTATAGAACAGTTAATGCACAACTTTTAGTGCAGATGGCAAATTTAATATGGAAATAGAGAACAGAATTAGTAAAGCTGGTATGGTTGGAAGTCAAATTAATAAAATGTATGTGGAATAAAAGAGAAAGTAGTCAAAACACTAAACAAGCTATATGCAATACAGTATTCAAATCAGTCTTAACTTATGGATCTAAGAGCTTAGTTAGAAATAAAATACCTGATCAATGACTAGAGACCATGGATATGAGATTTCAGAGAAAGATTAGTGAAGTGAAACGATATCATCACTGACATTATCACATTAAACGCATGGATATTAGAAAGCAACTTGGCATTGTAAGCATTCGGATTAGAACTAATCCCAGATGGTATGGTCACTGAAAAAACAGAATGGGAGAACAAATATTATCAATACAACTGCTTTTTGCCAGGATAGAAAGAAATAGAGGAAGACCAAGATCTAGATGAATTGATACAATAAGAAATGCCTTAGAAGACAGACACTGAAATATAAGATCTGATAATACTGAAGTCTTGACAGATAACAAATTAATTTGGAAAAAAATTGTTGAGAGAAGTCAGAAATGATGTAATGTTTTCATGTAATACTATCATAACATCCTGTATATCCTCCCTCCCCTGAAGTACGTGTATATCAGGAATTTGATGATGATGATGATGATCTTTCATAACTACACTTTTAAACATCACCCCACTTGAGAATGGGAAGAAGACTGAAGATAATTTTAGGTACTTCCAAGGACGTCATGCTGTCCTTGGAAGTATCTAATTATACGGATGTTCCAATTATGACAAGTTACATGCTGGACCACAAAGTTGGAAATTACGACAAACTCCAAACCAAAATAACCAACCACATCATTTTCCTAACCTGTTTATGTAAATGAACATGTTTAAGAAAATGACACACACACACCATAATACCTCCCATAATGCGTTCAAGAATGATTAAAATCACTCATAATTATCATTTTTCTATTATTAACTAAACCTAAATTGTATCTTATCCTATCACATTTCCATGCCTATAGCAACATTCTACTATATATTTTATCCTGTCTACTTCCTTCCATTCATAACACTGTATACCTCGAAAATCAATGTTACTATTTTCCTCTGTATCTCCACCTTGAGGAGGCAGAATTTCTCTGCTATCATCAACATTCCTCCCCTTCATTTTTATCATTAAATCCTCATGGAAAATACCCATCCATCCACTCATCCCTCTTGAGGCTACCTCAATTATTATGCAATATAACCTAAAAATTTTCTGAGACAAAAATAATACTTACCAAATGCCTTGAGTGACAAAAAGATCCAAAGTGCTACAGATATGCCTGTTAATATTCCAGCTATATATTGTTTCCACTGTCCAGTTGGAGCTTTCATTTCAGAATACGTCTGGCAGAAACTGGCCCTGTATACTGAGTCCAAAGAGAAAAAATAAAATAAATACAATCAGCAAATTTCACTAAAGCAATAATGCTATGTTTAAAATAAGAATGAATGTTAATAAGTAACAAATAAACCACACAATCATAAAATAGTGTGTTTCACAATCATATTCTTGTAAATATCGATGCATTCATTCTCAAAATAACTGAACTGAGCTGCTCTGGATCTATATACTGTAGAAATAATTTTGGTTCAAATAATGGAACAAATCTTAAAGGCGATTTTAAATACCAAATTTCATTAAATTCCACCAAGCCAGAGAGGAATCATTCTGCAAGAGAATAAAAATTATCATCATTTTAAATTGTAAATATAAACAGAATTAAAAAGTAGAGTAAGATATTTCAGTGATCAGTCTTAAACTCAGGAATGGTTTAACACAGTGGTTCTCAAACTTTTTACCTCTGAGTCCCACCTGACAAGAGAAAACACTGTCAGCATCCCCCTTGCTGGTTTTATTTATCTAAATAGAAGTCATACTAAATTTGACGTTTTATTGTTTATTTTGTGTTTTCTACATACTATTTAACAGTTTTTGACACAAAATAATTAAAGTATCACAATATTAACTCTACAATAAAAATTAGTTCTAACACTTGCAATTAACCAAAATATGTACTGAAATGAAACAATATTTAACTAACAAGTATTTAATTTTTCTCTGTAAAAATAATCAAACATTTAAATGTCACAGTCTAATGTGATGGATGGGCCTGCTTTTGAGAACAAGGTTCATCAAAACGTGGTGTAATATCAGAAATGACCATTCTAAGTTCTTTAGCAATATATAGTCTTGAACAATGAACAATACTTTGACTTCATAGCTGCCAAAGCAGAAAAGCCTTTCTAGTATAAATAAGTTGATGCGAAAGGAATAAGGATCTTTAATGCTTTTTGGCTCAACGTTGGGAATTCCTTGCCAATAAAACCTGTATCATCAAAAGTTTTTCTTTCTGTATTTTTAAAACTGATTTAGGGCAGTTTTAATTTTTATCTGTAGGAAAGTATGCCTTTCCCCCTTTCACGCTATCCCCCCCCAGTTGCGTCCCACAGTTTGAGAACCACTGGTTTAACACATTCGCGATAAGCCATGTTTTGCATCAGGCAGTCACATTTTTACAAAGTTTCAATATACATGCCATTCCAGTTTCAAATGTTTTGATAGAATTTCATTTATAAAATTTGTATTTGTAAACTGTCTCAAATGTAAGAAAATCTCAAATGTAATTTATCTGATTTCAAGATATATTTACTTTTGAAAATTTCTTTCACGCAATCCCCCCCGGTTGCGTCCCACAGTTTGAGAACCACTGGTTTAACACATTCGCGATAAGCCATGTTTTGCATCAGGCAGTCACATTTTTACAAAGTTTCAATATACATGCCATTCCAGTTTCAAATGTTTTGATAGAATTTCATTTATAAAATTTGTATTTGTAAACTGTCTCAAATGTAAGAAAATCTCAAATGTAATTTATCTGATTTCAAGATATATTTACTTTTGAAAATTTGTCTTGCATAAATCAAATGATTTCTGAACCCAATTACTGCATTATGAACAGTGTGACCACATATTTTCTGCAAATGAAAATTTGAAACAGGCTTGTTAGGGCACTTTATTTAGTACTACAATAAAATGTCTTTGTTTTTGCTCATATCTAAGCAGAATAACATCTGAGATGAAAAGCCAAACGGCTATTTTTTTCTGGTGAGGTTGATATAAGTTAAGGGGATAAAAATCCCTTATTGTTTTTCAGCCAGTAAGCGAAACTACGATCGAAAACTACGATCTGTAACGTTTCTTTGCCGACGAACTGTCAGCGTATCCAAGCGTAAGTGACCACTTGGTAGTGCCACACCACGGCAACTCATTGCAAAGGTGGAGCAAGCTCCCTCACTGTTCTTGATATTTTCTCATAATGTAAAATGTCTCATAATGTAAAACACACAGCTCTTAAGAGCTGTGTGTTTTACATTATGAGAAAATATCAAGAACAGTGAGGGATCTTGCTCCACCTTTGCAACGAGTTGCCGTGGTGTGGCACTACCAAGTGGTCACTTACGCTTGGATACGCTGACAGTTCGTCGGCAAAGAAACGTTACAGATCGTAGTTTCGCTTACTAGCTGAAAAACAATAAGGGATTTTTATCCCCTTAACTTATTACAGAATAACATCTGTTGAAGAGAAGGTTTTTTGCACTACACAGGATCATTTTTTTTTTTATCTCAGTTGTCTCTAATTACACTAATTACTACCATTTAGCACAGGGAAACCTAGGGATCTACAGAGAGCTGAAACAGGTGCTGTGTAGATCCGTGTGTGTTATGTAGATATTATAGTGATACAGACATTTCTCCCAAAAAACTATAATGAAGCTTTCTCAAGTATCAATACAAGGACATAAACACACTCTGTCCAGCACCTCTCTTTCAGAAAAATTAATGTGCACATGTAAGTGTATGTTGTTCATGCACTTGCTTCAACATGCTAAACCAGGGCTATCCAACCTTAGGTAATCAGAGAGCCGCATTAGAAAAAAAAAATTATCCGAGGGTCGCACCACAATGCATATCTAATAATTTGGTGAGCAGCAGTGACAAAACTTCGAAAGCTGAACAAACGAACAACACTAATTGCGCACTAAAACCACGCTCATGTTCCCCGTGAGCATGCACGTTGGAACAAAACAATGTAAGAACGCTCCTTTGACACATCTAATATTTGAAAAACATGTGGGTATATAGTGATGTAAAAACACCTAATAAAATTATCAACATCAAGATTATCGATTAGTGGTAGAATAAAAATATCTAATACACATTTGATTCAAATTGTTATTTTATTTTTTTGCTCGTAAAAATCAAAACCAACAGGCGGGCTGCACAAAATCACACCGCAGGCCGTCCGTGGGCAGTGCTTTGGACAGCCCTGTGCTAAACCATAAACACACACACACACAAGGGAGGGGCATGCATATTTACACATACAACAGCACCACATGAAAAAAAAGTAGATTATTACTCTTCCTATCAACAATTTCCATCCAAATTAATCTGTTAGTTGTCAATACTCCAATATTTTCAGATCTTATATTTCTGTTTATTAATGCATATCCCAATGTATCAATCTACCTAGACTTTGATTTTCCTCTGAGTCTTTTTCCTGATATTTTTTGAAAAAAAAAAAAAAAAACTTGTTTTGCTAACTTTTGCTCTCCCATTCTGTTTAAGTGATATGAGATTAGCTCTGCAAACAAATGATAACAACATCAAGTTCTTTCAAATTAAAAATGAGAACTAATGTTCTCATTTTTAATTGATAGTGCCATTGATGCAAGCAGCAGCACACTCTCCTGATATTTCTCAGAATGCTAAAATTTGTGTGGTCTCCAATCATTGACCAAGTGTTTTATTTCTAACCCAGCTCTTAAGATCCATATGTTAAAACTGGTTTGAACATTGGTATGTGGCTACTTTAATGTTTTGACTAATTTCTCTCTTATTTCATATAAAGTTTTATTCAGTTAACTTCCTACCTATCCAGCTTTGCTAATTCTGTTGTTATTTTTAACATATTTAATTCTGGTAGATAGGCTTATACAGGGTGTCCCAAAATTCACACAAGAAGTAATTTTGATAGAAAACACAGGTTTTTAATTAAAAATTGTAATTTCTTATTGATTCATAAAGTATACAGTATAGGGTTATGCATGGAATAGCATATCGGGTCTCCACGGCTTTGCTGGCACATACGCACTCTTTTGTTGAAATTTTCCATGACCGTTTTGCATAAATGTGGCTGAATTTCATTGATACAGCGCTCAATTTCCTCCTTCAAGGCATGGGTGGTCGTGGGCTTGTTGGCATAAACCTTAGACTTCAAAAAACTCCCAAAGAAAAAAGTCCAGCGGCGTTAAGTCACATGATCTGGGCGGCCAATTCTGATCACCAAAACAGGAAATGACTCATGCAGTAATTGAATTGTTTCTCGGGCTGTATGGTATGTGGCACCGTCTTGTTGAAACCACATGTCGTCCACATCCATATCTTGCAATTTAGGCACAAAAAAATGGATTATCATGTCGCGATAGCGAGCACCATTAACTGTTACTGCCTTACCAGCCACATTTTCAAAGAAGAAGAATGGACCAATGATGCCTCCAGCCCAAAATTCGCACCAAACAGTGACACGTTGTGGATGCAATTGTTTCTCAACAATCACTTGTGGATTTTCTGAACACCAAATGTGACAATTTTGTCGATTAACGAAGCCATCAAGACGAAAATGAGCCTCATCGCTGAAGATGATTTTGTTCGAAAAATAAGCATCCACTTGTTGTTGTTCCATAATCCATTCAACGAACTCGCTTCGCTGTGTGTGGTCAGTAGGCTTCAGTTCTTGAGTCAACTGAACTTTGTAAGCATAAAGATGCAATACATTGTAGAGAGCTTCTCAAAATGCCCAATTCAAGACCGTGGTGCCGAATTGATGTTCCTGGACTCTCAGCAACACTCTCACGAACTGCTTTGATGTTTTCTGTTGAACGACTTGTTGAAGGACGGCCAGAGTGTATAAGATCACTAATTGATCCAGTTTCCTTGAATTTTTTAATTAATCTTTTCACAGTTGAAGTTAAATCACTATTCCGACCATATTTTGTATGAAAATTGCGAACTGTAGCTGCCAAACCTTCATTATTTTTAAAATATTGCTCAACAATGAAAATGCATTGTTCTTTTGTGTAGCGCTCCATTTTTAATAACCCTGAACTGTCAGCTGTCACTCTGTCTTTTTTTTCTCGTTGGCAACACTTTACCGCACAAATGGCGCTAAATTTAAATCTTGCGTGAATTTTGGGACACCCTTTACAATGGTTATCATAACTATTATTTTTTCAGAAATAACAACGTAGACTAAAATATTAATTATAACAAACCTTAATTAATATATTTCAGCAAAGCTACATTACCAACATTAAAATGATAATGTGCGCACAGCCACTAACACTGGGCAAATGAGGCTAAAGAAAAGCAACCAACATCAGGCCTAGAGCCATAAATAACTACACAATTTAGCCCACTAAGGGCTAAATTGTGTAGTCTTGGCTGCTGGGCAGTCTCATACACTCAAATTTGTTGAAGTGTGGAAAGTTTTTCAGAGCTAAGGCAGATTTGAGGAATAGCCATTCATATTTGTATTTGTTATGGTGCAATAAAGTGGCCTTCTTCCATTGTATCCTGTGGTGGAACTGGATGTGGTCCTTGTGTTCAGATATTCTAATATTGGTTGTCCTGCCTGTTTGCTATAGCAGGACAGTTTGCAATTGCAAGTAACCTGGTAGGTCTAGGGAATGTGACTGGTCTTTGGTGGAGCAGATAAGAAATGGCAATTTTTTTGTGGTCTATACGTGGTTGTAAGGTTGTATTTCCTTAGGATTTTTGTTAATTTTTCAAATGTGCCCCAGATATATGAAATGTGATAGATCTTGAGTAATCTATGCTCTAAAGGGGCAGGGAGGGTTGAAGTTACAGGGTTTTAATATTTTTTGGCTTTTTAAGAAAGTGATGAGGATATGCTCAAGTTCAGTGGTTAGGACACTGTTAAGGTATGATCAAGTAACAGTGCCCTAACCACCAAATGTGTTTATTCTTTCATAATACAATTAGAAATCATTTCACAGATGCTTACAGTTTCTGCACATATACAATTTTTTCTAAGAAAATAAAACATAAATCTTTGCACATATCATGATATTTAGAATAAAAAAGTATTGTTATCTACAATACTTCGAGATATCCTCCTCACTCCATTTCTGGGAAATGGAGTGAGGAGGATATCTCGAAGAGATATCCTCCTCATCAAGAAATGAGAAGGATATCTCCCTGCCTCTGTCTTCTCACTAAAATATTGTGAGAAGACAGAGGCAGGGAGGCTGTTCCAGAAAAACAGATGAAGATGGAATGAAAGAAAAGCAGAATTCAGTTTTGCAAGGTCAGAGCTTAACTGTAAATGAGTGTTGACTGGCAGCTGCTCTTGCTCTTATGGTTTTGGAGGAAAGTGAAGAAATAACAGTGGATTGGTTTGGAGGAAATTGAGGAAATAACAGTGGCCAGTTCAGCAGAGTATTGTTTGTGAAAGCACCTGTAAAGCAAGCATAAGATGGAAATTGAACATTTATGAGAGATGGATTGGAGGGCATCAGTGAGATGGAATAATCACAGATTCTCCCCTCTTCTGGATAGCATTAAACAATATTACAGAGGATTTCAGTGCACCACTTCGAATGTGTGAGCAGTATTTTATGGTTGGGGCAGATTGGTATTAATACAGAGTTAGCAGCTGTATGAGAAATAGTGCTTTTAACAGAAACATGTTTTTTTTTTTTTTTTTTTTTTTTTTTGCAGCTGCAGAAGCTATGGCTGATATGTGCTTGTGCCAAGAAAGGATGAAGGTGTAGGTCAGCCCAAAAAGAGAAATCTGATAATATTTGGATATTTAGGTATGACTGAAACTAAAAAAAGAGATATAAGAGATTAGACAGGACTGAGTTTTGGTGGAATTGAAGTCTACAAGATATTATTTGTATATTATCCCACTGAAACATAGCAAGATCAGTTTAGGACATTGGTTATGGCAGATCTTGAAGGTTCTAATAATTAAGCACCAAAAATTTGGTGTCATCAGCAAAGCTATGGATAACATTTGGAGTTAGTAAAAGTAGATCATTTATATATAGCAGGAAAAGGAAGGGGTGCTTAAGGGTAAAAGCTGTATAACTAAGAGGAGACCTCCACATAGCCTTTAAAGGAATGTGGAGAACCGACCAGGGCTTCTGACCTAATGTCCAACCCTCACCTTCTCGTGGTGCACCTTGTTGGGTATCTACTTTGATACTGAACAAACGAAGATGGGCTAGCAATTTGGGATTTAGCTGACCAAATTGTATTCTTACTGGTTAAACCAAAATAAAAAATGATGGTACAACATGACAAAATTTCATGCCGGCTGGGGCATTGCCCGGTTAAACAAGGCCCCGTTGTTTTCGCCAGGGAACCAGGGCGAACAGCGAAAAGTCAGCTACTGGAACAAATCTGAAAACAAACCCCAACTCAACATCACCAGAGTTAAAGATCGGTACTATCAACGTAAGAAGCCTGAATGGCAAAGAAATGGAGCTAGCTGAGGAATTAGATAAGTACCAGATCGACATAATAGGGGTGACTGAAACAAAAAAGACCAAAACTGGTGAGATCTTTCTGAGCAATAAATACAAAATGTTATATTCAGGCAATGACAATCAAGGAAAAGAAGGAGTAGCCATAGTATTCAACACAAAATACGAGGCTAATCTTCTTGAATGGCAGTCAGTCTCAAGTAGAGTAATGTGGGCAAATATGAGAATGGGGAACTGGACAATGAGACTTATTTGTGCCTATGGTCCCACAGAAGGTTCTACTAAGGTAGAAGTGGAGGAATTTTTTGAGGCTTTAGAAAAAGCAACTGACACAATGAAAAAGGAAAAGTTGGTCCTTGTTGGGGATCTAAATAGTAGAGTAGGAAATGATTGTGAGACATACAAAAATATTTTGGGAAAATTTGGAGAAAAGAGCAAAGCTAATAATAATGGCAAATATCTGTTGGATTTCTGCTCAGGACATGGACTGGTTATTACTAACACCATGTTCCAACATAAAAATGTGCACAAATTCACATGGAGAGAAGAGGCTAGGAATAAGAAAAGTCTCATTGACTATGTTATTGTTGATAGTGATGTTTTCTCTTTGTTGCAGGACACCAGAGTGTACAGAGGATTTGAAATTGGAAGTGATCACTATTTAGTCTTGAGCAGGATAAAATTGAATTTCATATTGAAAAGAATAACATGTAAGAAAGTTTTAAAGCGAATAAAAGTTGAGCAGCTCTCAGATGTGAACTGTAGACTAAAATACAGAAATATTATTGAAAAGAAAATGAAAGAGTTTGAGAACAGGAATCAAACCTTGGAGATTCAGTGGCAAACTCTGAAGGAAACATTGATTGATTCTGCTAGAGAGGCATTTGGTGAGGTTGTGTGCAAGTATAAAAAAATCAGAACTCCCTGGTGGACACAGGAAGTTAAAGAGGCAGTGAAGGAAAAGAAGAAAGCATATCAAAAGTTCCTGGCAAATAAGTCAGCTTTTACTCTTACAGAATACAGAGATAAATGTAAGAAAGCTAAACAGTGTGTAAAACTAGCTAAACAAAAGTCATGGGAGGACTTTGGCAAGAATATAGAAAATAAATATCAAGAAGGTGGCAAAATATTCTGGAGGTTGTTGAAGAAGCTTAGGAATGGAGGAAAGAGTGCTGTAAAAGGAATTAGAGATGATAAAGGTGAAATGAAAACAGGAGAAAAAGATATCCTTGAAGTATGGAGTAATTACTTTGAAAAACTGCTAAATGAAACAAGCAGTGATGACAGCACAGTGATAAAAAACACTGACCAGGCATGCAGTCAGGAATACATATCCATACTTGAAGTAGAAAAAGCCATCAAAGGCTTGAAATGTGGAAAGGCAGCAGGAGTAGATGATATTCGACCAGAAATGCTGAAGTATGGTGGTATAAGAGTCTTACAGTGGCTGCACTGCATAGTTCAGAAAGCCTGGACAGAGGGACGAATTCCCGATGATTGGAGTAGAGCTCTCATAGTACCCATATATAAAAAAGGAAATAAAACTGAATGTGAGAATTACAGAGGTATTTCCCTACTGAGTGTTCCTGGCAAGATCTATGCAAGTATACTTGAGAAACGGTTGAGAAGAATTGTGGAAGAAAAGCTTGGTGAAGAACAAGCTGGATTCAGGCCAAACAGAGGCTGTCAGGATCAGATCTTCACTTTACGACAAATAGTCGAGAAAGCATGGGAATATAACAAAGATCTGTATTTAAGTTTTGTCGATTTGGAAAAGGCATATGACAAGGTGCCAAGAGAGAAGCTATTCAATACGCTGCAGTTATATGGTGTCAATGGGGCATTATATCAAGCAATACTTAGTCTTTATTTGAGTTGTGAGTCAGCAGTTAGAATTGAAGGAAGTACAGGAAGATGGTTTAATGTTAAATCTGGTGTGAGACAAGGATGTACATTATCCCCTCTGTTATTCATTATCTATATGGATCACATTATGAAGGAATGTGGTATTAAACCTGATATCAAAATTGGAGATGTTAATGTCAGCTCTTTGCTTTATGCGGATGATGTTATACTTCTAAATAAATACGCTACAAGTCTGCAAGATTCTCTGACTAAATTGAATAGCTGTTGTAATAGATATGGTATGAAGGTCAGCAATAAAAAGACAAAGACAATGAAAATAGGCAGAATCATTGAAAATGTCAACTGTGTTGTGAATGGAGAACCTGTGGAACAAGTAAAACATTTCAGCTACTTAGGCACAATTTTTACTGAAGATGGTAAACTAAATATAGAAATAGACAACAGAATCAGCAAAGCTGGTATCGTGGGAAGTCAATTGAATAAATTCATATGGAATAAGAAAGAAATTAGTCGGAACACTAAATTAGCTGTATACAAGACTGTGTTCAAACCAATTTTAACTTATGGATCTGAGAGCTGGGTCAGAAGTAAAACATTTGACCAAAGACTAGAGACCGCAGATATGAGAGTCCTGAGAAAGATTAGAGGCGTGAACAGATGGCATCAATGGCAATATCATATTAAAAATGAGGATATTAGGAAAGAACTTGACATTGTCAGCATCCAGGAATGCGTTAGCAGAGCTAATCTCAGATGGTATGGTCACTTAAATAGAATGGGAGAGGAAAGATTAGCAAAACAAGTGTTCTCTGCCAGGTTGGCAGGAAAACGACCCAGAGGAAGACCAAGATATAGGTGGATTGATACGGTACAAAGTGCCTTAGACGATAGAAATATAAGATCTGATAATGTTGGAGTCTTGACAAGTAACAGACTGATTTGGAGGAAAATTGTAGATAGGAAGTTAGTAATGATGTAATTTTTTCATGTAGTACTGTCATATCCTGTACACCCCTTGAGGGTACATGGCAGGAATTTGATGATGATGATGATGATGAAACAAAAAAGACCAAAACTGGCGAGATCTTTCTGAGCAATAAATACAAAATGTTATATTCACGCAATGACAATCAAGGAAAAGAAGGAGTAGCCATAGTATTCAACACAAAATACAAGGCTAATCTTCTTGAATGGCAGTCAGTCTCAAGTAGAGTAATGTGGGCAAATATGAGAATAGGGAACTGGACAATGAGACTTATTTGTGTCTATGGTCCCACAGAAGGTTCTACTAAGGTAGAAGTGGAGGAATTTTTTGATGCTTTAGAAAAAGCAACTGACACAATGAAAAAGGAAAAGTTGGTCCTTGTTGGGGATCTAAATGGTAGAGTAGGAAATGATTGTGAGACATACAAAAATATTTTGGGAAAATTTGGAGAAAAGAGCAAAGCTAATAATAATGGCAAATATCTGTTGGATTTCTGCTCAGGACATGGACTGGTTATTACTAACACCATGTTCCAACATAAAAATGTGCACAAATTCACATGGAGAGAATAGGCTAGGAATAAGAAAAGTCTCATTGACTATGTTATTGTTGATAGTGATGTTTTCTCCCTGGTGCACAGGACACCAGAGTGTACAGAGGATTTGAAATTGGAAGTGATCACTATTTAGTCTTGAGCAGGATAAAATTGAATTTCATATTGAAAAGAATAACATGTAAGAAAATTTTAAAGCGAATAAAAGTTGAGCAGCTCTCAGATGTGAACTGTAGACTAAAATACACAAAGATTATTGAAGAAAAAATGAATGAGTTTGAGAACAGGAATCAAACCTTGGAGATTCAGTGGCAAACTCTGAAGAAAACAATGATTGATTCTGCCAGAGAGGCATGTGGTGAGGTTGTGTGCAAGGATAAAAAAATCAGAACTCCCTGGTGGACACAGGAAGTTAAAGAGGCAGTGCGGGAAAAGAAGAAAGCATATCAAAAGTTCCTGGCAAATTAGTCAGCTTTTTTACTCTTACAGAATACAGAGACAAATGTAAGAAAGCTAAACAGTGTGTAAAACTAGCTAAACAAAAGTCATGGGAGGACTTTGGCAAGAATATAGAAAATAAATATCAAGAAGGTGGCAAAATATTCTGGAGGTTGTTGAAGCTTAGGAATGGAGGAAAGAGTGCTGTAAAAGGAATTAGAGATGATAAAGGTGACATGAAAACAGGAGAAAAAGAAATCCTTGAAGTATGGAGTAATTACTTTGAAAAATTGCGAAATGAAACAAGCAGTGATAAAAAACACTGACCAGGCATGCAGTCAGGAATACATATCCATACTTGAAGTAGAAAAAGCCATCATAGGCTTGAAATGTGGAAAGGCAGGAGGAGTAGATGATATTCGACCAGAAATGCTGAAGTATGGTGGTATAAAAGTCTTACAGTGGCTGCACTGCATAGTTCAGAAAGCCTGGACAGAGGGACGAATTCCCGATGATCCGAGTAGAGCTCTCATAGTACCCATATATAGAAAGGGAAATAAAACTGAATGTGAGAATTACAGAGGTATTTCCCTACTGAGTGTTCCTGGCAAGATCTATGCAAGTATACTTGAGAAACAGTTGAGAAGAATTGTGGAAGAAAAGCTTGGTGAAGAACAAGCTGGATTCAGGCCAAACAGAGGCTGTCAGGATCAGATCTTCACTTTACGATAAATAGTCGAGAAAGCATGGGAATATAACAAAGATCTGTATTTAAGTTTTGTCGATTTGGAAAAGGCATATGACAAGGTGCCAAGAGAGAAGCTATTCAAAACGCTGCAGTTATATGGTGTCAATGGGGCAGTTAGAATTGAAGGAAGTACAAGAAGATGGTTTAATGTTAAATCTGGTGTGAGACAAGGATATACATTATCCCCTCTGTTATTCATTATCTATATGGATCACATTATGAAGGAAAGTTGTATTAAACATGATATCAAAATTGGAGATGTTAATGTCAGCTCTTTGCTTTATGCGGATGATGTTATACTTCTAAATAAATCCGCTACAAGTCTGCAAGATTCTCTGACTAAATTGAATAGCTGTTGTAATAGATATGGTATGAAGGTCAGCAATAAAAAGACAAAGACAATGAAAATAGGCAGAATCATTGAAAATGTCAACTGTGTTGGGAATGGAGAACCTGTGGAACAAGTAAAACATTTCAGCTACTTAGGTACGATTTTTACTGAAGATGGTAAATTAAATATAGAAATAGACAATAGAATCAGCAAAGCTGGTATGGTGGGAAGTCAGTTGAATAAATTCGTATGGAATAACAGAGAAATAAGTCAGAACACTAAATTAGCTGTATACAAGACAGTGTTCAAACCAGTTTTAACTTATGGATCTGAGAGCTGGGTCAGAAGTAAAACACTTGACCAAAGACTAGAAACCGCAGATATGAGAATCCTGAGAAAGATTAGAGGCGTGAACAGATGGCATCAATGGCAATATCATATTAAAAATGAGGATATTAGGAAAGAACTTGACATTGTCAGCATCCAGGAATGCGTTAGCAGAGCTAATCTCAGGTGGTATGGTCACTTAAATAGAATGGGAGAGGAAAGATTAGCAAAACAAGTGTTCTCTGCCAGGTTGGCAGGAAAACGACCCAGAGGAAGACCAAGATATAGGTGGATTGATATGGTACAAAGTGCCTTTGAAGATAGAAATATAAGATCTGATAATGTTGGAGTCTTGACAAGCAATAGACTGATTTGGAAGAAAATTGTAGATAGGAAGTTGGTAATGATGTAAATTTTTCATGTGCTGTCATATCCTGTACACTCCTTGAGGGTACATGGCAGGAATTTGATGATGATGAGGAAAAGGAAATACTCCCAGGGCTCTATACTTCAATGGGAAGTACAGAGCCCTGGGAGTACTCCTGTCTTGGTGTGAAAATCTAAGGAGAGGAAAGTAACACTATGACATAGTGAGGAAGCAGAGAGAAAGCTGGTGACCCAGTTGCAGAAGGTGGAATGCAGACCTCAAGATGGTATTTTGCTGAACAGGCCTCTATGAGAAATATGATCAAATGTCTTACAAATTTCGAGACTGCATATTTCTTAAAAAAACGTTTACTAAAATTAAATTAAGGGGATAAAAATCCCTTAATTATTTTACAGCCAGTATGAAAACAAGTGAAAACAATTTACATACCTTCACTATACGAAGGCCAGAAAGGTGTGTCCATATATTATAACTAAGACAAAAAGCTAAACTGCTATTTTTTCTGGCGAAGTTAATTAAATTAATGGGATAAAAATCCCTTATTATTTTACAGCCAGTAAGCGAAACTCTGAGATTCAAAACTATGATCTAAGAGTTTCATGCCGAAGAACTATCAGTGAATCCAAGCGTAAATGAACACCTATTAGTACAACACCAAGGCAACTTGAAACAAAGTGGAGCAAGCTCCCTCACTATCCTTGATATTTTATCCTAGGAGCTGTGTTTTACATTATAAGAAAATATCAAGGATAGTGAGGGAGCTTGCTCCACCATTTGCTTCGAGTTGCCTTGGTGTTGTACTATCAAGTGTTCACTTATGCTTTTCGGCGTGAATCGTAGTTTTCGATCTCAGAGTTTCACATACTGGCTGTAAAATAATAAGGGAATTTTATCCCATTAATTTAATTAACTTCGCAAGAAAAAATAGCCGTTTGGATTTTTAAAAACATTTACTACTAATTTTTATAGACTATTCTTTTAAGATACAGTATTTTCTAGCAAATATCTAGCTCCAAAACTGAAATAAATTAATAACTATAATATGAAACCAGTGATCTCGCAATCATTTGATCTTCAAACGAATGAATTTTCAACTAAACACCCCTTCAATGGGTTAGCATGTTAAATGACTTCTAGTACAGGCAACATGTAACTGTGTCTTCAGTAATCCAACACTTCAATTAACTAGTAAACTGTTATCTTATTATGGTTGGATAATTGAGAGATATTACTGTAGTTGGCTAAATCTTCCCCCATCATCCTAATTTATAATTGTTAATAATAATAATAATCATTGGAAAAAAAGCTTGGTGAAGAACAAGCTGGATTCAGGCCAAATAGAGGCTGTCAGGATCAGATCTTCACTTTACGACAAATAGTTGAGAAAGCATGGAAATATAACAAAGATCTGTATTTGAGTTTTGTCGATCTGGAAAAGTCATATGACAAGGTGCCAAGAGAGAAGCTATTTAATACGTTACAGTTATATGGTGTCAATCAGACATTATATCAAGCAATACTCAGTCTTTATTTGAGTTGTAAGCCAGCAGTTAGAATTGAAGGATGTACAGGAAGATGGTTTAATGTTAAATCTGGTGTGAGACAAGGATGTACATTATCCCCTCTGTTATTCATTATCTATATAGATCACATTATGAAGGAAAGTGGTATTAAACATGATATCAGAATTGGAGATGTTAATGTCAGCTCTTTGCTTTATGCAGATGATGTTATACTTCTAAATAAATCTGCTACAAGTTTGCAGGATTCCCTGACTAAATTGAATAATAACTGTTGGAATAGATTTGGTATGAAGGTCAGCATTAAAAAGACAATGAAAATAGGTAGAATCGTTGGAAATGTCAACTGTGTTGCGAACGGGGAACCTGTGGAACAAGTAAAACATTTAAGCTATTTAGGCACAATTTTTACTGAAGATGTTAAATTAAATATTGAATACACAACAGAATCAGCAAATCTGGTATGGTAGGAATTCAATTGAATAAATTCATATGGAATAAGAGAGAAATTAGTCGGAACACTAAATTATACAAGACAGTGTTCAAACCAGTTTTAACTTATGGATCTGAGAGCTGGGTCAGAAGTAAAACACTTGACCAAAGACTAGAGACCGCAGATATGAGAGTCCTGAGAAAGATTAGAGGTGTGAACAGATGGCATCAATGGCAATATCCTATTAAAAATGAGGATATTAGGAAAGAACTTGACATTGTCAGTATCCAGGAATACATTAGCAGAGCTAATCTCAAGTGGTATGGTCACTTAAACAGAATGGGCGAGGAAAGATTAGCAAAACAAGTGTTCTCTGCAAGGATGGCAGGAAAACGACCCAGAGGAAGACCAAGATATAGGTGGATTGACACACTACAGTGTGCCTTAGACGATAGAAATATAAGATCCGATAATGTTGGAGTCTTGACAAGTAACAGACTGATTTGGAGGAAAATTGTAGATAGGAAGTTGGTAATGATGTAAATTTTTCATGTAGTACTATCATATCCTGTACACCCTTTGAGGATACATGTCAGGAATTTGATGATGATGATAATAATATCATATTAAATATGATATTGCCAATTTTGCTTGCAATTGTTATGCAAGCAAAATAGTTACCACTTTAAAAACTACAATGATCATAAAAGAGAAGTTAATTTTCTGACGTGTAATAATAAACTAGTACCCTATTATCAGAATGGATTCTCATTCTGTTGACATGCGCAGAAGTGTCGAAGGGTCTTGTATCTGTGGGCGTACTATAACATGCAAAACTTGAATAACGTAAATATAAATTACTTTTTTCATATTAAAAAAAAGTACAACAGGAAGTCCAGCTTTCACTATACCCTAAATAACTGATGCCAGGACCAGAAGGAAAATAGTAGCGGCCAGAATGATTAAATTGCAAAGAAATAGGCTAATTCTAGAATCACTGCTTTGGCGGAAATGACAGCATTATTATATTTGTTTTCTTAAAATGGTGAGAAACAGTTTGAGGTAGCAGACTGTGAAGCAATACTCACCTGACTTCAAAATGACAATGGTAGCACACAAAATACCCATTTCACTTGATCTGGCATACTTTAGAAAAAAAACTGATACAAAAATGGTATTTTTTTGTTTATTGTTAATTTAAATGTATTTAAATACAAAAGCTACAAGCTCCCAATAAAGCTTTTATTTATAGAGAAGATATAGGCAATGTGTGTGTGTTTTGTTGTGATTAAAAAAAAAAAAAAAATATATATATATATATATATATATCATCATCACATTCCTGACATGTACCTTCAAGGGATGTACAGGATATGATAGTACTACATGAAAAATTTACATAATTGCAAACTTCCTATCCACAATTTTTCTCCAAATCAGTCTATTACTTGTCAAGACAACAATATTATCATTATCAGATCTTATATTTCTATCGTCTAAGACACACTGTACTGTGTCAATCCACCTATATCTTGGTCTTCCTCTGGGTCGTTTTCCTGCCAACCTGGCAGAGAACAATTGTTTTGCTAATCTTTCCTCGCCCATTCTGTTTAAGTGACCATACTACCTGAGATTAGCTCTGCTAATGTATTCCTGGATGTTGACAGTGTCAAGTTCTTTCCTAATATCCTCGTTTTTAATATGATATTGCCATTGATGCCATTTGTTCACACCACTAATCTTTCTCAGAACTCGCATATCTGTGGTCTCTAGTCTTTGGTCAAGTGTTTTACTTCTGACCCACCTCTCAGATCCATAAGTTAAAACTGGTTTGAACACTGTCTTGTATACAGCTAATTAAGTTCCGACTAATTTCTCTCTTATTCCATATGAATTTATTCAATTGAATTCCTACCATACCAGCTTTGTTGATTCTGTTGTTTATTTCCATTTTTAATTTACCATCTTCTAAAAATCGTGCCTAAATAGACGAAATGTTTTACTTGTTCCACAGGTTCCCCGTTCAAACACAGTTGACATCTTCAACAATTCTACCTATTTTCATAGTCTTTGTCTTTTTAATGCTAACTTTCATACCATATCTATTACAACAGTTATTATTCTATTTACATATACAGGGTGTTCGGGATAAATTTGACATATTTATAATTAATTATATTTTTCCGTAAGTTACATGTATTAACACACACTTCTCTTCATTTAAAAGTTTGGACCCTTCTTCATTCATATACAAGATGTCAGAAAGGATGGATAGCTGGAACCCACCTGAATCATGGAAGAGAATAACTTGTATCATGATGATTCGTGCCCGCCATCAAAATAAGGATATTACGACTGCTGCCCAATGCTCCCTGAATACAGTAAAAACAATCAGGCATGAACTAGAGACTTGCAATGGTGACTACGAGGATGTAGCAAGAAGAAAGATCCCTAGCAGACGATCTGATTGCGTTCGTACAGCAGAATTCCTCGCAAATCTGCAGGAACAGGTGTTGAAGAACCCTGGCATTGGAATTCGGGCTTTGTTCGTGGAGTTGCTAACTGTAGTCAAGCCCTGGATAACAAGGGTAGCCAATGGTAGGCCGTATGTATGGCAGCAGGATTCGGCCCCTTGCCACACCTCTGGGAAAAGTCAAAAATGGTTGTCTGAAAATTTCTACGACTTCACCAGTCCAAATGTTTGGCCTCCAAACTCCCCAGACCTTAACCCCATGGATTATTTTGTATGGGGCGCAGTTGAAAAAGACACCAATCGCACTTCCAGTAATACAAAAGCCCAGTTAATGGATAAAATTAAAACAGTTTTTGCGGCCCTTCCCAGGGAGACTGTAGCATCAGCTTGTTCGAGGTTCCGAAGCAGAATTGAAGCTGTGATCGATGCTAATGGTGGTTATTTTGAGTAAATCTTGTTGATAGTATTGTAATTAACTCTGCCTGTAATGTTTTTTTGTCAATTCATTAAATTTAATAGATACAAAGAAGATTTTCTTTTTCCTTACGAAACTGTCAAATTTATCCCGAACACCCTGTATCTATTTACTCCAGTTATTATTCAATTTAGTCAGGGAATCTTGCAACTTGTAGCAGATTTATTCAGAAGTATAACATCGTCTACATAAAGCAAAGAGCTGACATTAACATCTCCAATTCTGATATCATGTTTAATACCACTTTCCTTCATAATGTGATCCATATAGATAATGAATAACAGAGGGGGATAATGTATATCCTTGTCTCACACCAGATTTAACATTAAACCATCTTCCTGTACACCCTTCAATTCTAACTGCCGACTTACAACTCAAATAAAGACTAAGTATTGCTTGATATACTGCCCCATTGACACCATATAACTGTAGCGTATTGAATAGCTTCTCTATTGGCACCTTGTCATATGCCTTTTCCAGATTGACAAAACTTAAATACAGATCTTTGTTATATTCCCATGCTTTCTCGACTATTTGTCGTAAAGTGAAGATCTGATCCTGACAGCCTCTACTTGGCCTGAATCCAGCTTGTTCTTCACCAAGCTTTTCTTCCACAATTCTTCTCAACCGTTTCTCAAGTATACTTTGCATAGAGCTTGTCAGGAATACTCAGTAGGGAAATACCTCTGTAATTCTCACATTCAGTTTTATTTCCCTTTTTATATATGGGCACTATTAGAGCTCTACTGCAATCATCGGGAATTCGTCCCTCTGTGCAGGCTTTCTGAACTATGCAGTGCAGCCACTGTAAGACTTTTATATCTCCATACTTTAGCATTTCTGGTCGAATATGATCTACTCCTGCTGCCTTTCCACATTTCAAGCCTTTGGTGGCTTTTTTACTTCAAGCATGGATATGTATTCCTGACTGCATGCCTGGTCAGTGTTTTTTACCACTGTGCCATCACTGCTTGTTTCATTTAGCAATTTTTCAAAATAATTACTCCATACTTCAAGGATATCTTTTTTCTCCTGCTTTCATGTCACCTTTATCATGTCTAATTCCTTTTACAGCACTCCTTCCTCCATTTCTGAGCTTCTTCAACAACTTCCAGAATATCTTGCCACCTTCTTGATATTTATTTTCTATGTTCTTACCAAAATCTTCCAATGGCTTTTGTTTAGCTAGTTTTACACAGTGTTAGCTTTCTTACATTTGTCTCTGTATTCTCTAAGAGCACAAGCTGACATATTTGCCAAGAACTTTTGATATGCTTTCTTCTTCTTTTCCTTCACTACCTCTTTAACTTCCCGTGTCTACCATGGAGTTCTAATTTTCCTATCCTTGCAGACAACCTCACCACATGCCTTTCTGGCTGAATCAATCAGTGTTTTCTTTTTTTGGGCTTGCCACAGAACCTCCAAGGTTTGGTTCCTGTCCTCAAACTCTTTCATTTTTTCTTGAATAATGTTTGTGTATTTCAGTCTACAGTTCACATCTGAGAGCTGCTCAACTTTTATTTGCTTTAGAACTTTCTTACATATCAACAATAACATAGTCAATGAGACTTTTCTTATTCCTTACCTCTTCTCTCCATGTGAATTTGTGCACATTTTTATGTTGGAACATGGTGTTAGTAATAACCAGTCCATGTCCTGAGCAGAAATCCAACAGGTATTTGCCATTATTATTAGCTTTGCTCTTTTCTCCAAATTTTCCCAAAATATTTTTGTATGTCTCACAATCATTTCCTCCTCTACTATTTAGATCCCCAACAAGGACCAACTTTTCCTTTTTCATTGTGTCAGTTGCTTTTTCTAAAGCGTGAAAAAATTCCTCCACTTCTACCTTAGTAGAACCTTCTGTGGGACCATAGGCACAAATAAGTCTCATTGTCCAGTTTCCCATTCTCATATTTCCCCACATCACTCTACTTGAGACTGCCTGCCATTCAAGAAGATTAGCCTCAATTTCCTTCTTTTCCTTGGTTGTCATTGCCTGAATATAATATTGTTACACCCTGATATCTTAAGAATGTAGAATACCCAGCTATCATGGTGTAACATGAAGAGAAAATAAAATAAAACCCCTGTATAAAAGCTAATAGATGAATTATTTAAAATAAAGAAAAATATTCTTGCATCCAAGTAAAATATATAAAAAAAAAAAGTGTTTGAAGAACTAAATAATAAAAGAAGGAAAATATTACAGTTGTGATATAAAACAATTAGCTAAGCAAAACAGAAAAGATTAGTAATAAGAAATTGTATGTAAGAGGCTAGAGATTAAAATATCAAGTAAATTCTTAAAAATTTGGAAGGGGGATTAATTTAGAGGCTAGCAAAAGAAAAACAATAGACTATCGCTCAGGGTCAATTTCCGGATTTTGGACATCGTCACTGACTCGCCGACCAAAGGATGTTTGGCAGAAAAATGCCACCCTAATTGGTCGTTGAAGTCGAATCAAGTAAGGGGAGGAGAAAAGAAATTAAAGTGGGTGCCATTAGGAGTCTAGGTATAAAAGGGTTAGAAACCCCGCACAGAAGGCTTTTTTCCCGGATAGTTTCTTCACGATCTCCTTCGTACTGGTTTCACGTGGTTTTCCTGAGTGGCGGGATTGGAGTTATCTCCGTCGTCACAACAAGGAAACAAAAGTGAGCGGGATTTCGATTCCGTATTTCCTATGGTAAGAAACAAGGAATGCCATTTAGCTAAGGAAAGAAGGTATTGTCTAAGTGTTTCATCGTCCAGTGAAAAGGAAATCTGTAAAGAAGTCGGTGTCCAAGTGGCGAGTTTCACAGCCATGGTATAGATGATTCTAAAGTGTTATTAATTCAACTACAAAGAGTTAAGATCGTGTAAACACAGTTCGATGCCAAAAGAACTTAGGAGTAACAGATTATAGGAGAGATCATACTAGGATAGTTCAATTGGAAAAAGGTAGAGGCCAATATAGAAAACTGAAGACAAAAAGGTACTGTAAAAATCTCATGTTAACTGAAAATCTGTAATTATTATCATTATTCTATTACTGAACTGTTGAAGAGACTAAGAAAATTATACTAGGACTTTAGTACATGACTGATTATATTGAAAGTATGCTTGCTAATATTAATATTATATAAATAATTCATGTGTATTGTAACGTATAGGAAAGTTTTAAATGTCAAAGTTATGTGTTAGTACAGTGAAAGGATAATTTGATCTACGTAATTTTAGATAGTAAAATAGAGTGAGTTGATCATATATGTCCATGTGCTACAGCATATAGTGCATATTCAGACTAATATAGGGTTAACTAATGTGTTAATTAGATAAGAGATTTTACTTATAATTTTATGTGTTGAATTTGTTATGGCGGCATGATCGTAATACCCATATAGGATCATAGCCAAGTTACTTGTGATAAGCTAATGCTAATTTGTAAATGTTTTCTTACTATTGAATTGAATTATATTAGAAATTGAATTGTACCATACTAATGAGTTTAATAAACCTTTGTTCATTGATAAAGCAGTTGTCTGAAATTGCTGTCCAATGCACCACTTGAAAAACGTATGAACCTAATCATGCGGGAAATTAATGTATTAAAAAACGAGATAAAGTGTCACGACTGCAATAATGTTTCACATTCAGACATATTTTAGTACTTTCTCCTTGTTTTTGTATTTAATATCTCAAACTAAATGTCCCAAAAGGTGCAGTATAATATAAATATTAGGGACACTAAGGGGAGAAATAGCTAAAATATTTGTATTTTGGGGTGATATCTCGTGCATAGTAGAACATAGATAAGCAGAATTTCACTAGATAGAATAAAAATCATAAAATGGGACACAACAATATTTTGTATTTATTGCTCAGAAAGATCTCACCAGTTTTTGTCTATTTTGTTTCAGTCACCCTTATTATGTCGATCTGATACTTATCTAATTCCTCAGTTAGCTCCATTTCTTTGCCATTCAGACTTCTTATGTTGATAGTACCGATCTTTAACTCTGGTGATGTTGAATTGGGGTGCGTTTTCAGATTTGTTCCAGTAGCTGACTTTTCACTGTTTGCCCTGATTCCCTGGCGAAAACAACAGGAGCCTTGTTTAACCAGGTGACGCCCCAGCCGGCATGAAATTTTGTCATGTTGTACCATCATTTTTTTATTTTGGTTTAATCAATAAGAATACAATTTGGTCGGCTAAATCCCAAATTGCCAGCCCATCCTCATTCATTCAGAATCCAGGTAGATATCCAACAGGGTGCACCACGAGAAGGTGAGGATTGGACATTAGGTCAGAAGCCCTGTCAGTTCTCCACATTCCTTTAAAGGCTATCTGGAGGTCTCCTCTCAGTTATACAGTTTTGACTCTTAAGCACCCCATATATATATATATATATATATGATTACGAAAGAAACGAGATAATATCAGCTAATTCCACACAGACTTGTGCCTCAACTGCTGATACAGTACTATGCATACCAAAGTTCTAAGCCTTCCAGGATGTTCTTGGGTGAATAAAGGTACGAAAAAGTGTGATCAAATTAAATCATGGAAATCTAATCTCATTTTCTCAACATATAATGCACGGACACTAAAGAAAACTGGAAAAAGTTTCGAGTTACTTAGAGGAGCAGGAAAGTCAACATAGACATTATATGTATACAAGAGCATAGATGGAGAACTGACAATCATGAAGTGAATGAAACATCATCAGCTGACAAAAAATGGAGATTTATTTATAACTCAGCAAACAATGAGGTGCTGGAAGGGTTGGAATAATGCTGAAGAAGGAACTAGCAGAAAAAATAATATTAATTGAAAAAGTGTCTGAAAGAATTCTCCTCATAACCATAAGTACTGACCCAAAACTGACAATAATATCCACATATGCTCCTACAGAATGTGCTCCACTAGAAGACAAAGACACCTATTATAAATATCTCTCTGAAACTGTCATGAAAATCCCAGTTCACAATGTCACACTCATTGGTGGTGATTTTAATGCCCAAATTGATAAAAATATTGCCAATACTACTAAAAACGTGGGTAAATATACACTTATCATGAAACCACAAATAACAATGGACATTCTCTTATGAACTTCTGCAATAGCCATAACATGATAATCACCCAAACCAAATTTCCCCATCCAAAAGGAAGACTATGGACCTAGGAACATCCTAATAGTTCTCATTCCCAAATAGACCATATACTAATCAATGGAATGTGGATCAGATCAATCAAGAACTGTTGAGCATATAACATGGTTGAACTAAACCTTGACCACAGAATAATCAGTGCCTACATTAAACTTTCACTAAAAGTCTTTAAAAATAACAAGCCTGAAATGAAACAATACAACTGGGATAAACTAAATAACCCACAAACTGCAGCATCCTTCCACAGCACATTAGCAGACAATATGGAAAACATTCTTAAAGATCCAGATAATGAAAAGTATAAGGGTATCATCGAAGCAATAAACATAACATCCAACCAAATTCTTGGAAACAGTAATAACAAAAAAGACTCGGAAAAAGGATTACCCCCCTGAAACTGAAAAATATACATATGAAAGAAATAAAGCAAGGAAACTCTACCGCTTAAACAGGAATGAAATAAATAAAGATAAACTAGACATTTTAAATAACAAGGTCAATGAACTAATGACCAGAGACAAAAAAAATCAAATAAATAAATACTACGAGGAACTGGAAAATTATAATAAAACTGGGGATACTAGAAACACTTTTCAAATGATAAATTATATCTGTCACCATAAAACAAAAAGAAGAGGAAATATTGTCAAAAACGGTAGACAGCTATCAGTAAATTCGAACTCGGCGAAAAAATGGAGAAACTAGTTTCAAGAATTACTGAATGTTGATAATCCCCAACATTCAAGTTAGCTAGCGAACCTGCATCTAACCACCAACTCTACCAATAGATTGTGAAGACTTCACTGAAAAAGGAACTAAAAATAGCAATAGATCAAACCAAAGCAGGAAAGTCCCCTGGGATTGATGGAATTGAAGCAGAATCTTTCAAAAATGCTAGATATAATAAATATTCCAATCTCCTTGCCATAATGAATCAAGCTTTAAACACAGGAATAATACCTCAACAATGGAAATAAGGCCTTATCCGTATACCCAAAAAGGGCAATCTTAATAGAATGGATAACTACAGAGGTATCACTTTGCTCTCAACCACAGTTAAAATTTAACTTAACACCACTTTTAAGAAAAATCCAAGCTGGATTTCTAAAAAAACAATGTACAACAGAACAGATACATTGCATCAGAAGAATCATAGACGGTTCATTGTGATAAAAACTTAACACTCATATTAACCTTTATAGACTTCAAAAAAGCCTTTGACTCCATTAATAGAGAAGCAATGTTTAAAATACTCAGTGCCTTATAAAGATTACAATGCTACAGTAATCTTTAAAACAGAAATATCTGAATCATTATTCAAATTAAGGGGATATTAAATCCCACATTGTTTTAAAACCGAATAAGAAACTCAAAGATTGGAATCAGAGAGTTTCATGCCGAATATAGTAAACTATGAAAGTATCAGTGGTTACTAGCTTGAACTAATGCAAGTAGTCCTAGTACGTAGTACAATCTCAGGCAACTGTTGCAAAGGTGGGGAAAGTTCTGATCGCTAATCTTGGTATTTTCCATAATGTAAAAACACATTTCCTAGGAAATGTATGCTGTTATTACATTATGGTGGGAGGTCACTACCCAGACTGGTTTCAGCCTTTTTTGAGGCTTTATCAGCGAGTAGCTAGACCAAATATATACCAAAGGGTATAGCGAAAAGAACTTATATACTCTGCTATACGAGTTGTCAAACAGGTGCAACCATTAAGTTACTTAAATATAAAGAGCCAATAGGCTTCATTTCGGTGATATAAACATTATTCAAATTAAGGGGATATTAATCCTTTCTTTTAGGCTTGCACGGTGATCCAAATGCATTTTTGGAAATTATGCCCGCCGAAACCTAGCTACAACAAAAATCTAGTTTCTAAATTACAATCAGAACTATCCAACTACGTTAATCCAGACATTCTACAAACACTTGAAAGAATTACTGACAATTCAGCCAAGCATACCCTGGAAAAGAATAAAGAAAAACTCAAGAAAAAATTCCACAGGTTGAAACAACGGCAAAATATGGCGGCCAATCAGAGGACTTCCTCCCCGAGAAACAACAATGAACAACAAACAAGGGAGACAAGGAGCGACCAACCACCAACAAGCAAGAACCATGTGATTAACATATCAAGCCACACCCTGAACAACGGCGAACTCACGCTGCTGAATAAAGGACTGAACTACGCAATAGCGCCTAAAAAGGTAAACAAACTGGATTTTATCTACCACATTGAAAGAGGCATCAGATCCCTACCTAACAACATAGCAGACAAAATACGACTAGAAACCAGTAATGTCCTAAATACCAAGAAAACCATACAGAACAACCTGACTAAAACAGAATTAGCAGCAATTAAATCATTAAAAGCCAAACAAAACATAATAATAACGAAAGCTGATAAAGGCAGTGCCACTGTTGTCCTTGACAGGTCAACATACATACTGCAAATGAACCAACTAGTAGCCGATAACAATACATATAAAATGGTAAATTATAACCCAACAAAAAGGATAAAGGACAAAACAGAAAAACTACTAAAGTCCGTCACTTCTTGGCCACCAGACACAGTTAAAAAACTCAAACCCCACTATGACCCCCCCCCCAGAATATATGGAGTTCCGAAAATACACAAACAAAATGTGCCCCTTCGACCAATAGTGGAAGGAATAGACAGTCCCAATTACCACCTAGCCAAGAAATTAGCGGCAACACTCAAGAAGTTGGTAGGTCATCTCCCCTCCTACATAAAAAACACACAACACTTTATAAACAAAATCAAAAACATA
The DNA here is from genome assembly GCF_054136105.1 of Typopeltis vanoorti. Lineage (NCBI taxonomy): Eukaryota > Metazoa > Arthropoda > Arachnida > Uropygi > Thelyphonidae > Typopeltis > Typopeltis vanoorti. The sequence goes on along the minus strand of NC_143557.1, from coordinate 120,562,911 downwards.
ACACCCGACAAAGACGACTTATTAGTCAGTTTTGACATTTCTGCCCTTTTCACTAATGTCCCCATCAATGACACAATTCTGCTACTACAGAACAAATTTCCGCCCGACATTACGGCCCTCTTTGCCCACGTACTAAAGTCCGGTTACTTCGTGTGGCAAAACAAATTCTACCTACAAAAGGAAGGTACAGCCATGGGCTCACCATTATCCCCCCCCCCCAATCGCGAACTTCTACATGGAAACCTTTGAGCAAAGGGCTCTTGATTCCGCCACGCTTCGACCGACAATCTGGCTCAGATACATTGACAACGTGTTCGCGATCTGGCCGCACGGGCGACAAATGCTAAACATATTCCTCAGCCACCTAAACAAACAACACAAACGCATACAATTTACCATCGAAATCGAAAACCAAAATTCGCTCCCGTTCCTAGACACACTAGTTACACCTCTTCCTTCAGGCAGTCTATCCTTCACGGTCTACCGAAAACCAACACACACGGGCCAATACATACATGCAAATTCATACCACCACCCAGCACAAAAATATGGAGTCATAAACACCCTTAAAAACAGAGCCACAACTATTTGCTCTAACCAGCAAGCCCTGAAAGAAGAACTAAAAATCGTTAGTGACACATTCTTAAACAATGGCTATAACAAAAATACTGTCAATAAAATACTCTATAAAACCACAACAAAAACGAATCTAGATTACAGTATAACCATAGCCATCCCATACATTAAAGGGTTATCGGAAAAAATCAACAGAATCCTACAACATTATAACCTCAATGCCACCTTTAAACCACCCACTAAACTTAAAACCATATTCAGCTCCTGTAGGGATCCTCTCCTCCCATTAGCACATCCTGGAGTCTATTGCATCCGCTGCACCTGTAACTTACCGGTGAAACAGGACGGACAATCCCTATACGCAAGAAAGAACACATTAGACACATTAAATATAACCATTATGGTGAAGCAGGCCTCTCAGACCATGCACTTAACACCTTACACCAAATCAACTGGAAAAGCACCTGCTCCTTACACCGCACAAAAACATGGTACGAAAGAAAATTTAAAGAATCCTGCGAAATCCTGATAAACCACCCAAATATCAACAATAAAGATGGTATGAAAATTCCAAAGATCTGGATGGCACACATTCAGCCAACCTAATATGAAAGATTCAACATAAGTCAGGACTCTAGCCAATCCGCTAGTATTAGAAACCATTCCACTCCAACTGGCTGGAATGATGTTAATATATGTATATAGTAGACAACACAAATAATAGGGCTCTAGCGTTGATGTATAATTTTTTTTTTTTTTTTTTTTTCACCAGAGGTCAGGCCAACAATTGTGGTAGCAGTTAGTCAGTGTCTTTAACGAACCAGTATGATTGTAGTATAGCTTGTTTCTTGTGTATATTTGTACGCTCCAGAAGATGACCTTGACATAAAGGTCGAAACGTCGAATTGTAAAATTTTAGTAATATTAAACTAAAGTTTTTATTCAAGCATAAGGGGATATTAAATTCCACATTGTTTTAAAGCCGAATAAGAAACTCAAAGATTGGAATCAGAGAGTTTCATGCCGAATATAGTAAACTATAAAAGTATCGACAGTTACTAGTGTGAGCTAATGAATCATTTCCATAATGAAACATCTGAATCACTTCCAGTGACAACAAGAGTCCTGCAAGGTGATGTACTAGCACCTTATTTGTTTTTAATATGCTTGGACTACATCTTCCAGATCATCAACACAGAAAATCTTGATTTTAACATTAAAACATCCACCCACACCATGCAAATAACTGATCTTAGCTTTGCTGACGATGTTGTATTTATTGATACAGAACCAACAAATGCACAAAAACATCTCAGTCTACTAAAGGCACAGGCTCAACTTATTGGTCTGCAGATCAACATCCAAAAGTGCAAAGTATTCTCTTATGTTGTGAAAACTTTATACTTCACATCAACAATAAACTCCTACAAAGAGTAAAGGACTTTCGATATCTTGGATCGTACATCAGCAATATCAGAAAATGTAAAAAGCCGGCTCTAGTCTTCCATAACAAACTCAGCCCCATCTGGAAATCATCATTAGTATCATTAAAGACAAAATTAAGACTTTACCAAGCAACCAGTAGATACATCTTCTTGTATGGTTCTCAAACCTGGACAATAAGCACTAAAAAAAAAAAAACTACAGATCATTAGATCTGTAGTTTTTTTTTTAATTAACTCCTTTGGAACTACATGTCTCAAACTGATCCTTTGATACACCTGGATGGACCACGTCACTAACACACTGCTGTGCTAAATCTGGCTAAGCAAGAATCACTTGTCAGTATAGTCAAAAAACTACAACTCAGATTCCTGAAGTCTCGCCCTTTTTGGAACTCCTCATCCTGTACAAACCACAAGATGGCAACGCAGTAGAGGAAGATTATGCAAACAATTTTGGCAATACATATGTTGTGAAACCATCAGTAGGCTGATGGTTTCACAACATATGTATTGCTACAAAACTCCATTTGACATCTACCAGTTAGCTCAAGATAGAGAGACTTGGAAGACCATAATTTGCAATATTTAATTTTTAATATAAATCTCTTTTCCCTTTTCACATTGTATCATATTGTGAATAAACTATGTATGTATGTATATATATATATATATCCCAAATTGAGCATTATTTTCTGAGACTGAAATTTTGTGCTCCAGACCAGCAATTTCTGAAACAAAAAAAATTCACTCCTCTGAATGAAATCCTAAAAATTAAATCCTATCCTAGAACCCAAACATTAACTGTTTCAGTAAAATAGAAATACATTTACAAAAAAATATTTCATTCCATTCCGGAATAACTGTCTGAGAATCGAGAAGGATTCATTCAGATATTTATTTCAACCCCTACTTATGTGGTCAGTCCAGACAGTATAGTTTTAATATGCAAGAGATATGCAAGGCTTTTATTGTGGTAGCTTCAGATTCTGACAATTTAGTTGGTTATTTGGACGGGGGGGAGAAAAAAAGTGGAATTTTATTTTTTGGAAAGAATTTATTCATAGGGAGGAGGGAATAAGGTAGGGGGGGGAGGGGGAAGAGGGAGAGAGTTCAATTACTTTATAAATTCACTTAGAGGAACTTAAATCCAATGAAAGAGACTAACATAAAGTAAATATTTGGTTTACTGACTCACATGCTTTTTTCTCATCCAGTGTTAATTTTTTCCAATCTCCCTTTTCCTTTTCTCTTAAGGCTAGTATCTCTTTTGAGTCTTCCTGGAATCGGATTGCTGGCATGGGACAGTCAAGACGATCAACATAATTTCGTTCTCCATTTAAACCAAACCCTACTACTTCCCTTTTTCCAATATCAGGACGCATATGATAACTAACACGTGGTGTGATTAAGCATGTTGTCACTCTTTGAGTTAACTGTTTATTAGCTACTTTCAACAGATGACTTGCCATTGTTGATTCTGAAAAAGAAATAACACTTAATGAATGTAACATCTGACAGATATTTAATGCTTTGGAGATCTAAGAATAGTTTCAACTGCATTTTATGATTTCTTATTATCCATTAAAGGTAATAACTCACCTGCAATACAAGTGTATGATAGATCAATAGTTTTTTTTTTCCAGTAGCGAAAAACTTATAATGTAAAATGCATCTATTATTAAGTGCAGATATTTCTAACCTGTGTGCAGAAAGAATAAATAGGACAACTGGTGATACTAGGAAGCAATGTGCAAACTGCAAGGTCAGGATGATAATATGAAGGGAGAGACTCTCATGTTGAAAGTTTAATGAAATGAAGATGGCCAAAAAGCCTGAATTAAACCATGGTTCATTGTTTAGATTATATTTGGTCATTCAAACATATAATTAAAATGAAATATATATTGATCTTTAACTGACCATGATTTATAAACATCTAATACCAACAAGTTTCCTTACGGGCTGTCCAGCTTCTTCAGGGCTAATAACAGTAAGAGAAAAAAACTCAAAATGGCTAGTACAGAGAAAATGGAGTAACACTATTGTATAAATTAAACATTAAAACAGAAAGCGTAACATTACATGTTCTGTAGTTTTGAACGAAATTAAATTCTGGCAGACTGAGTGATCTTATTAAGGTTTTCCATATGTCAGCTATTATCATTCCCTGGTTTCTGTTATTAAGATTTTCTCCAGAACAAAGGATTACAATGGCTTCTTTGAAATTTCTACAATGGAAATCTTCTTCTAAGTAAGGCATGAAACCGCTATCCCAATCAATGGTATGGTTAGTAATTGCGAAATGATGGGCTAAATCTGAGTTCTGTTCTGTTGTTATTAACATCTCCTATATGTTCTTTTTTTTTTTTTTTTCGGATTTCGAGGTTTCTCGACGTCTCTCCAATATAGTTTAGTCCACAAGCACATGGGATGTTGTACTCTCCAGTGACTTGTACACTCAAAACCAGACTGTACAAGTCGCTCAAAACTACAGAACGTGCTCTCATAACACTGACTAACACAACACACTCCATGCGTGTAATGTTACGTGTTCTGTTTTAATGTTTAATTTATACGATAGTGTTATTCTATTTTCTCTGTAGCCACTTTGAGTTTTTTCTTTTACCATTATAAGCGCTGAAGAAACTAGACAGCCCCATCAGCGAAACTTGTTGGTATTAGATGTTTATAAATCATGGTCAATTAAAGATCAATATATATTTCATTTTAATTATAAACCATGGTTCAATGACCTAACTATTTCTTCTCTGACAAAGACATTATTGGGAGCACAATATAACACTGTAACACACACACAACACACAAAGTAACATTAGGACTTGAAGCATTTAAAGTGTAATCAGTGAAACTGATAAGACTTAAAAGCCTAAACAATCTATAGACACTAGTAAAAAGCCTTGGTTGTTGACCGGGAAGACTAAGTATTATGGTTTTGCATATCATAACAAGTTTCACTTAATGTTCATTTACATTAGGCTGGTATTTAAGGGCAATAAATCATGTTTATTCTTGTGGAATGAAAATTAGTAGTTTTTTTTTTTTTTTCTCCAGTTGATTCTGTGGACTGCACCTGATTATCCATAATTGTGGTCACAGAAGTATTTCTTATTCCATATGGATGCTGGCAGATTTTCCAGTGTGCCTACTTGGAATTGAGAAGTAAAGGAGATGCTTTAGAGAGAGACAAAGGATATGCTTCAATGTGGGGTTTGAAAGCAGTACGGAGATTGTATTTCAATTTTAGACCATTTTTTTCTGAAGCATCCTGGAAATAATAACATCAATTATTATTATGACATATATACAAGTTCGGCAAAAGTGTGGCATATATACAAGTTGCCACGTTGTTGTGAAAGGAATAATGGGAAAGTACATGAATCATTTTTTTTAACTGTGATGGAAAGGCTGCTATTAAGAAGAAACATGCCATACATCAGGCAACTATGGACTGATGACACACAATACACAACCTTTTCTGGTTAAGTTAATTCCACTTACTTGAAGTGTAGCCTGTTTCTACCAAGGAGGCACTCGCAATATCACCAAACATTCCTGCTATAAAAGAATAACTTTCTCGTTGCCGGAGATGCTAACTATACCTATAAGTTGGTAGATGACCTTCATTGCATGGTGAAACAAAACCACCTTACTTCAAATTGAGGTGGCTGCTGTTCTTGGTCCCTACAGCAAGGTTTCAGTTTTTCCTACCCCCCCATTAATCTTTAGTGAGGGGGGGTAGGAAACTGAAAGACTTTGGTCATCACTTTAGTGCTGTGCCCTCCTGCGTTGAGGGCATAGCACTAAAGTGAGACCAAACCTGATTGGCAATGTATTTACAAGCCTTCCTGATGAGTTGGAGTATAATATTGCTGTCATCTATGCTATCAGATCATGCTTGAAGGAAAGTTTTCTTCATTGTTACAGTGGTATTTTTTTATATTAATAGAGTATAATAGTATTCTTTCCTTTTATTTTTTGTTTTAAAATTTCAAACAATTTATTTCTGTTTACAGATTCAAATTCTTACTTAAAGTTTATAAAGTAACAATAAATCTAGGGTGGTCTGCTATGACCAAACTTACAAATATATTTGTAAGTTTGGTCATAGCAGACCAAAGCAGATGTGTATTTTTTAATGAAAAAATACACATCTCTCCAAAGAACTTAAAAGTATATAGTTAAATGGTACTCCTCAAAGTTCTTTATGGCACAGACTTATTAAACAGAAGGAAAAACAAAAATTGAAGGCTTTTGAAAAGAAGCGTTTGAGAAAAATTAATAGAACTGCATAGACTAAAATGAAACCAATCAAGAGATTAGAGAAGAATTATTCTATCATTTCCAATAATAGCAAGAATGAGAGAACCAGTTAGTGGTATGGGGATGTGTACAGAATGCCTAATGAAAAATTTTCTCAAATTCTTCAATAGCACCAGAAAACAAAGAAGGAAATGGATGGCAAACATGAACAGTATAAGTGGCCTGAACTCCAACAGAAATTTAAATAATTCGACTTCAAATAGAATGGACTGCTGTTCATAGCAACTCAATCCACCTTAAGTGGATGACAACTTTTAATCAAAGAAATCATCACTGGTTTCTTTGATTAAATATCAACAAACATACTGGAGTACCACTCGTGTGAATGTCATCATTCCTATAAGAAATGTTCTCACGGAACTGCTTATCCTGTTAATCAGTAACACCATTTAAGTTAATGTCAATGTAGAAACTAGATCTTTAACAACAACACTTGTATTCCACTATATTGTATGCCTGTATTATGTCTTCTACAAGTTTACTGTAAGTATGTTACATATAAACATATGCTAAAAAAAATTTGTCAGTAACACTTTGAAAATCTTTCAATGTTACTGTTTCAATGCCATTTAAGATAATCAAAAAAGGACTGTTCTTCATAAGTTGTTGATGTGGGGACAACAAAATTTTCTTTCATTTTTTCCATCACTTATTCTAAGGAACTCCTCCTTATGTCCATAAAAAATGAAACCATCACCATCGTTATTTAAAGCTTAAATGAAAATATTCATAAAACTCAGTTCAATCCAAAATGTTTATTTCCCTGCAGTAAATTCTATGAAACTTTCCATTTTCCCACAACCAAAGACATAATGTTGTCTTTGGTAGCTCAGCTATCTTATGTACATAAAAAGCATCAATACTTTGCAAAGCATAGCTGCAAGTCCATTAAAAGTGCTACCATACTGAGATCATTACCAATGTTTTGGTTGTATTAATTATACTTTATTTATCATATTCATGCTGAACTGTATGTCATGCAAAAAGGCTCATCTGACTATACATCTCTTCTTCATTTGGTAACTCACACCATAACCTCATCCAAGTTTTCTTTACTATAGAATTTCATCCATTATATTACATTCTTTGTCTCATATCCTCTGACATCACAAAAGGTGCCAAATCACATGACCTTAGTGACCTCTACTTCTTCTTTCCATAGTTTGATTACTGATTTGGTTCTTCTGAACCAAATATAGACAGCCCTCAATTTACGACGGTTCAATTTATGGCAAATGCCTGTACGTGCTTTCTTACTGCACTCTTAAGAAACGATGCTAGCATCGTTTTTACTGAGTGTTTACTGAGTGTTTATTGAGTGTTTACTGAGCTACTACGAAGTATATGTATCAAACCTAGTTTTACTGCTGAATCTACCTAATTGTTCTATTTAATTTTTTTTACATACGTACATATGTAAAAACTGATAAAGTATGTAATTACATACCATCTCTGATAAAAGAAGTGCACAAAAGTTAGCAGAACTTGGTGTTAAGAAGGTGTGAAAATCAATCACACTTGAAAAGAAGATGGAGGTGATTCGAAGAATGTAAGATGGGCAGACAGACACGTGCTAATGTCTGTAGAAGTATGAACTTACCTCCATCGACTGTTACTACAATTATGAAAAATGCAGATAGAATAAAATAGTCTGTGCAACAATCTATGGCAGTACTAAATGCAAAAAATGTAAGTTATTTGATGATGCACAGGGGTAAACTTCATGAAAAAAATGGAAAAATTATTATCATTATTATCATTATTATTCAGGCCTCCATGGAGTCAAAAGACTCATTGTGGGAGGTCCTTCCTAAGAACATAAAGTCTGTCAAGACTCATCGAGGGGGGGTTCCCCCTAAGAAACACAAAGTCTATCATACCACTCCTTAAACTCACTGACTGTTCTTGCCCTCACCACTCTATCAGGCAATGCATTCCACAGCTCAACCACCCTCCATGCAAAGAAATTGGGTGGATGACTTGAATCAGAAAAACATTCCTCTGACGCAGGCTGTTATAACTGAGAAAGCAAGAACAATTTTTGAGGATCTTAAAAAGACAGATGGAAGCAAAGGTTGGTTCATGAGATTTAAGTCTGGAAGAAAGTGCCATAGTGTCAAATTATGTGGTAAGGAGGCAAGTGCAGATGTTGCAGCAGCGGCTGCTTTTCCTAAAGAATTTCAAGATTGTGTAGAACAAGGAAGTTATCCTCCTGATCTCATTTTTAATGCTGATGAGACTGGGCTTTACTGGAAAAAATTGCCATCACGCACCTTCGTTTCCTGTGAGGGACATTCTGCTCCAGGTTTTAAAGCTGCAAAAGACAGACTTACACTTTTGTTGGGTGCAAATGTCTCCAGAACTTTGAAGTTTAAACCAATGTTGGTGCATCATTCACAGACACCACATGCCTTCAAGGATCTAAAAGCCATGCTGCCAGTGTATTGGAAATGGAACAAGAAAGCTTGGGTTACAGAAGACATTTTTATAGATTGGTACACAAATTATTTTTGTCCTACCGTGCTCCGTTTCTGTAAAGAAAATGATTTGCCAGCCAAGGCATTGCTTCTCTTGGATAATGCCCCTGGACATCCTCAAAACCTTGCTGAAGTAAGAACACCATTGGATGTCAAGGTTGTTTACATGCCCCCAAACACAACATCGCTTTTGCAACCGATGGAACAGGGGATTATATCAATCTTCAAAGCCTATTACCTCTGTATAGCATTTGTGGAAATGGTAAGAGTCTTGGACACTTCAGGAAAATTATTAAAGACTATGGGCAGTCATTTGATATTTTGAAGGGCATTAACAACATCAAGGCAGCTTGGAACAAAGTGTCAGCAAGTGTTTAAAAGGAGCATGGCAAAAACTTCTTCCAGCATTTATGCACAACTTCGAGGAATTAGAGCAAGAGAAGAATGTTATTGAAGACACTACCAAGCTTGTGCAAGAGGTGGGATTGGATGATATTACAGCTGAAGATGTGACAAAAGTCTTAGAGAGCCATGATAAACCACTTTCCAATGAAGACTTAAAAGAATTAGCCAAACAATTAAGTCAACATCCAAAGGAGGAGAAAGAAAATGAAGAAGGTCCTCTGAGAGATATAAAACCGGCCGATTTTCAGTGTATCCTTGCAAGCATAGAGATTGACTGATGAACTCTGCGAAATGGACCATGATTGGGAATGGAGTGCGAACGTAAAAAGGAGTGTAATCGCATCTATTCAACCTTATGCTGAAATCCTTAAAGAAAGAAAAAGAAAATCTAGGCAGTTAACACTGGATACTTTTTTCAAAAAAAATGCAGGTGATCTGAAAACAGGAACTTCAACATAGAAATATGTAATATCTTTTGGAAGTTTCATATTTTTTGTATATAATTTTGTTTTGTTTTTATTATTATAATTTTATTTTAACAAATATATATATATATATGTATGTATTATCAAAGCTTTAAATATAATAATGTTGCACATATTTCATGTGCATATTTTTTGATTGCACAGAACATAACTTTGTACCTCCCATTAAAATCAGGTTCATTTTACGTCAGTTATTTCAGGAATGGAAGTGAGGCGTAAACCGAGGGCTGCCTATACTTGCTCAAACTGAATAACAAAAACAATTCATATAGGAAAGATGCCTTCAAACCCTAATTCTGTCCAAAATTCCCAACCAATTCAAGTCTAAAATATTCTCTTAAAAATGAGTGAACAGTCAAAGAAAAAAAATTTCATCATAAAAGTTCTTGAAGATGAATTCACAGATTCACACCCAGTCCTACACCATAGCTCACAACTTCTACAAAAAACATACAAATCCAATCTGATTCTGAAAGGAACATATGCAGAAAACTCGCTTTCTGTTCAAACGGCAGTAAGCCATCTGGTCTCAAGCTAAGGCCATTGAACATCAATGTCCATTTTTACCACACTCTCTCTCACATTCAGATGGTACTACTGTAGCATCAACTAAGAACAAAGCTGACCTACTGGTATCATTCCTTTCCTCCACTGATGACCAAGTATCACCCTCCCCACCCAAGCTCAAAAAATACACATGCATACTCACATGTGGCAAGAGATTTTACCATCTGGCAAATAGCTGAAGACTGGACAAATATAATTCTTTTCTTATTTAATAAAAATAAATAAATAAACTTTCTAAAAATATCCTTTAAGAAAACATAAACAGAACACCAGTAACTCATATGGACTTACTGGAACATATCATTTTAAAAAATTAGGAATTTGCAACTAGTACATTTTTTGCATGGCAAGTAGGGTTTGCATAATTTACTAAGCCTTGCTGATGTAATCCTTCCTATAGTGCTAAAATCCTAGGCTCCAGAATTAACATCTATTCCACACCCATTTTCAAATCTTTCCTACATGAATCTACCACACAACATAGAAAAATTTTGCAGTTATTCCAAAAAAGGTGATAAAATTCAGCCAATAAAACATAAACAAATTGCTCTTAACTCTCAAAAATCATGAAGTTCACCAATAGCTAACTTCTTCACCACACTGGTCTACAAGCTAATCCGTGACCAACAATATGGATTATGCACTCCCAATCCAATACCTAGGTTGCTATATGGCATTCAACTGGGTGTGGAACAGAGGTTTACTCTATAAAATTTCCATCTTATGGTCGGCCTTCTGCCCTTTGAAATTGGTTGCCACTTCCTTTCAGATCATTCACTACTTCATGGATCAGAAATCTGAGGACACCATCATGGATGATGGTGTCCTCAGATTTCTCCCACTGGTGCTAAAGGATGACGAAGGCTTACTTTCACCACCTGTCTTCCTCCTCCTACATAAATGACTCTCTAATTGATCTCAAATCCTATCCAGTTACATGCGGATGATAGTACACTAATGATGATGCACTACAACCTTGCAGCACATAATCATTAGAAGCTTCAAGATCATCCATAACCAATGACTTAATCTCTGATCTTGCTCTCCTTCAGTGGGAAGAGGATTACCTTGCTTATGTGTTCATTATATATGTTAATAAAAAAAACTCGAATAGTAACTGATGCATTTTCAAAGTTAAAGAAAAAAAGATAACATGAAAAACAAAGTAATAAGAATAAGAACAAAGAATATAAGTCCAGGTATAAGTCAAAGGGCATGATCAAAGTTGGATTTTTTTTTTTTTTAATTATAACACATGAATTACAGTCTTCAAGATTTAGGAGTTTTCTACATCCATACTTCTTTAGGCTAGATATGTTCTGTAAAACATTACAGAAGTTCTCAAATTAATCTGTCACTTTTGAAGTGTAGTCTTTTGAGGGTGAAGTTTTTCTCCAAGTAATGGGATGTAAGATGTCTACTAAGCTGAGCATGTGATGTACTAATCCATTTTATCCATAAGTATATAAATCTGGCAGCAGGCATATGAGTATGAGTATCAGAAGGGCACCAGTGACAGAATATTTTAGAAATTATCAAAAGTGTAACACTAAAAAAGGTGAATATCTAAATATTTGCAAAGAGCACCAAAAACCTAGCTACACTACTGAAAGCTAGTATTTTCTCTTTATTTCACTGCAGACTGTTCATAATAAAAGAGTTTATACTGGAAATGTATCCTGTATACTCCAGGTATACTAACGGATAACTTTATCTTTTGAAGAACAAATAATGGAAGTTTATTTGTGTTCCAAGCTAATTTGATCAAATAGCTACAGCTAATCATCATAAGGTTTAATGGAATAAATACAGCACATATATATAATTAAACATGCATTTAATCAATCCTATATTTTGTCTTAGTCACTGAAACATCATCAGAGAAAAATATTAAAATTGCAAAAAACACACACAAAATTGCACAAAGCACTAAGTTGAAAAAGTTATACTGAAAGCCTAAAGTCCTATTAGGGGCACCCTTTATGGATGCTATTGGTTAGCCTTAGCTATTAGGCAGGAAGCCTAAGAATTAAAGTTTCCCAAATCTTGGGAAACTTTAATACAACCATATTTATTAAGATTTGGTTGTTCTTTTAAATCTGATGCTAATTCTAAAAAAAGTCTTTCATAGGTTTTTAAGGTTGTGGGTTAGAATCTCGGCAAAGGGTATGGATGTTTGTGATTGTCCTACTAACTCTTTTAGGGTATCTGTGATTTTACCACTTCTTGCAGAAGGCGTCACTCCCAAAACCCAATGAGATACAGGGTTGACCATATGGCATCAAATGACATCACATGTGAATAACTAACTAAGTTTATATGTGTTATGGTAAAGCATAGTAGTTTTCTTCCATTTGATTCTGTGTAGGGTATCCAAAGGCAAGGTCAGCTAGACCTGAGTGACTATACTTATGGCAGCAGATGTATTTCTTTTGTTCTTCTAGGTGGATGTTTGTAGATCTTTCAGTTTGATCATAATATGATAAATTGTAAGAACAAGCAACTTTGTAAACACCTAGAATAGAGAGAGAGAGGTTGAGGTTCCTTGGGAGAGTATGTGACAGCATCCAGCTTTAGATGAGGTTCAAATGCAATGCAGAGATTGTACTTTTTTGGAGGTGTGTCTATTTTCCCCCCCAAATATAAGTAACAATGATAACATTATTATAATCAGCATGTTGAGAGGGATGTGAAGAACAATTAATTTGATCTTTTTGAAACTGTAATCATTGAACAGGAAGATGTGGTTAATTATTATTATTAGTAGTAGTAATAGTAGTACGTGACACCTCAAGGATCATTGCGGGAGGGCACTCAACTCAGTTACACACATCTCACAACAGTCTCCCTTACTACTTTAATTTTTCAACTACACACAATGACACTACTACTACCATCAATGTCATCATCACCACCAACAACAGTATTTTTTATCCGTAATTGCATGTGTTCTCATGCTGATTTGCCTGTATGCAGAATGAAAAACTTGCGTTTCTGGGAGAAAAAAACACAACTACTTCTGTATGAGATTGGCTAACTCACCTTGAATTGAGAAAGTCCATTTAAAGATTCCTCTCATCATGATGAGAAACAAACACAGGTCTTTTCCAATCAATGCTCACAATTCTGATAAACGAAAAGTCAGCTGGAGTAGATGATATTTGAATAGAAACAACCAAAAATGGTAGTATAAAATATATATGGTAGTATATTTACAGTGGCTACACTTCAAAGTTTAGAGAGCCTGGTCAGCAGGTTGAATTTCAGATGATTGGAGTAGTGCTCTCATAGTGCACATCAAACAAATAGATAAGTCCACAAAGGACTTATCTATGTCCTTTGCAGACATAGTATATAAGAAGTTGGAAGAACGACAGTATATACTGTCGTTCTTCCAACTGCTCTACAGAGCTGCTCAGCTGTAAATTCAGCCTGGGAAGAACAGATATCAGGCTTTATTAACAAGTGCTTTTTATAACACTATATTGTTGAGAATGGGGAGGGGGAGTAATGGGAAAGTTTGTATTTGTACATATCTACTGGTGTGAGTGGGTTTTCTGTAAATAAACTGAGAAAGAGCACCATTGAAAAAACAAGTGATCGAAACGGAAGGCTATTATTATTTTCATTTTCTATAGTGAACTGGATTTTGGAGTGCTGCTGTTGAGATGAAGGAGTCTAATGTGTCTGAGCCATGTGGCTAAATAAAGGTTTTAAATAATAAAAGGTTTTAAACAAAATCAGGTGTGAGACAAGGATGTACATTATCTCCCCAGTTATTCATAAACTATATGGATTGCATTATGAAATAAAGTGTTATGGAATACTAAGGCCATTGATGTGAAATCAAGTCTCTATGTTCAATTAGCTTAGTCATGACAATATTTCATGCACAAACTTTGTTTGCTTGCACTTGGGTAAAGAATTTAACAAAAATATAATTTCTTGGCAACTATAATTTACTTTATAAGGTGATACACCTTTTTATATTTGTATATGAATAAGATATGATTTCTGCATTAATTCAACCTTGGTATCTTTATGAGTCTGGCTCCCACTAATGATGACATGGAGACTTATCTATTTGTTTGATGTGCACTATGACAGCACTACTCCAATCATCTGGAATTCAACCTGCTGACCAGGCTCTCTAAATTTTGAAGTGTAGCCACTGTAAATATACTACCATATATACTTTTATACTATTTTTGGTTGTTTCTATTCAAATATCATCTACTCCAGCTGATTTTCTATATATCAGGCTATGGATAGCTTTTTCTCCCTTGGGTATTGATATGTAGTCTTGTTTACATTCTTGAATGTTTTATGTTGCTGTTCTCTCATTGCTTGTTTCTTTTAACACTCTTTCAAAGTAATTAATCCAGAAATCTAGAATATCCTTATTTTCAGTTTTCATGTCATAAGGAAACTGTATAAGGAGGGTGTGAGGAGAAGGGTCTTTTCATGGAGAGTGGTCGGTGGCTGGAATTAAAACTTTCTTATATATTGTTCTTATAAACATTATATTAATTTAATTGTACATAAAACTAAGTGACGATCACTTCCAATTTCAAATCCTGTGTATACTATTGTATCCTGAACCTTATTATTGATAGTGAATCAATACTATTATTATGTGACACCTCCAGGGAGTCCAAAGACTCATCGAGGGACAGTGTGCCAACAGCATCGAACAACTGATTCCCTTCCAACTACTAACCATGGTCAAACTTGCTTAAGTTTTTGCTGAGCTATTAGTAGCAGAGGCTCTACCAATACTATCAATAATAAGTTGAGGCTTTTCTTATTTCTTGTGTCTTCTCTCTCCATGTGAACTTGTGCACATCATCATTATGTTGAAATATGGTGTTAATAATGAATAGTCCATATCCAGAGTAGAAATCCAGCAGGTACTTACCATTATTATTAGCCTTGCCCTTTTCTCCAAATTTTCCCAAATCATTTCTGTTTACATGGGATTCATTTCCTATTCTGCTATTTAGATCTCCAAGGATCACTTTTTCCATTTTCTTGTCAGCTGCTTGCTCTATTGAAAAAAAAAAAAAAAAAAAACCCTCCACTTCTTCATTAGGAAAACCTTCTACAGGACCATAGATTAAAATAAGTTTCATTGTTCATTTTCTCAGTGATGAAGTTTACCCACATAACTCAAATTAAAATTGCATTCCAATCAAGAAGTTTATTGTCACAGTTACCTTCCTTTCTTGATCAGTACTGCCTGAATATAATGCCTTGTACTCATAATCATCACGAACAATGGGCTCAATGCCCGTTGGTGTCCGATGCCTCCTTCACTATCTTTTACCCACATAACTCAAATTAAAATTGCATTCCAATCAAGAAGTTTATTGTCACAGTTACCTTCCTTTCTTGATCAGTACTGCCTGAATATAATGCCTTGTACTCATAATCATCACGAACAATGGGCTCAATGCCCGTTGGTGTCCGATGCCTCCTTCACTATCTTCTTCCACCTTTCTTTGTCCAGTGCACAGTGTCGCAGTTTCTGCACACCCATTCCACACCAGTCCTTTTATGTCATCTATCCATTCTCTGTATGGTCTACCTCTTCTGTTCACACCATCCATAATGCCAAACATGAATGTCTTTATCTTCTGGTCCTCATTCATTCTGCAGAATGAGTGAGGACCAGAAGATAAAGATAATCACAGCTCCCATTTTATAATCTTCTGCATTAGATTCTCCTTTGGTTGTATCTTCCAAAGAGCTCTTCATTTGTGACTTTCTGTACCCATCCTATTCTTAGAATCTTCCTGTAACTTTCAAATGCCAAAATTCTTTTTCTTGATTCCTTATTTATTACCCACATTTCAGATCCATACAGTACACCACTAAAGATGCATGTTTCCAGTACTCTTAGTTTTGTTTTATTATTATTATAATTTTTATTCAGGTCTCCATGGAGTCAAAAGACTCATCGCAGGAGGTCCTTTCTAAGAAACACAAGTCTATCAAGACTCTTCGAGGGACGTCCCTCCTAGGAAACACAAAGTCTATCATACCACTCCTTAAACGCATTGACCGTTCTCATTCTCACCACTCCATCAGGCAATGCATTCCATTGTTCAACCACCCTCCATACAAAGAAACCACTCCTCACCCTCTTTCTCAGTTTCCTTTCGTAACTTCCAGGGATGGCTCCCTTGTCATGCATGACTCTTTCTCGCTGTTCAACCAAGCTAAATAACTCCCCAGTGTCAACCCAGTAACCACCTCTCAACAATTTAAGTCTCGATCATATCACCTCTCCTTCTTCTATTCACCAAACTCTGCAATCCACACTTCCTCAGTTGATCCTCATAACTAACATTATACAGTCCTGACACCATCTTTGTTATCCGCCTTTGTACCCTTTCCACAGTTAATTTATCCCCTTCAAATCCTGGGGACCAGATCTGAGAACAATAGTCTAGGTGTGGTCTGATCAGAGTCTTATACAACAGAATGATAACCATTTTATCTCTGTAGGTCAGTATCCTTCTCATTATTGCAGCAATCCTCTGTGTTACCTTCACCACCTTTGCAATATGCCCCCAAAATTTCAGGTTTCTATCAATCATCAACCCCAGATCTCTTGTCTCCCCTACTTCCTCCAGTTTAACTCCTCCCATAGAGTATGCAGCATCCCATCGATGTGTCCCAAACCTCAAGACCTTACATTTTGCTGCATTAAACTGACATCCCCATTCATTTGCCATCTATCTAGCTTATTCAAATCCTCTTGCAAGGCTACCACATGTGCACAATTACTAATAACCCTTCCCAGCTTTGCAAACAACTGAATATCCCCTTGCAATCCAAGGACAATGTCATTGATATAAAGGTTAAACAATATAGGTCTCAGTACTGAGCCCTGTGGAACTCCAGTTGTAACCTTCTGCCTCTTTGATATTGCTCCACCATACACAACTCTCTGATACCTATTGGGCAGCCAATCCTGAATCCAGTTCACCAATCTGACATCCAGACCCGTGCTGCAACTTGAATATCAGCTTATCATGTGGCACCCTGTCAAATGCCTTTGCTTTTTCCCCTACTTCCTTTCCCTCATCTAATGTTGTAACTTTATCATAAAACGCTAGCATATTGCTAAAACAAGAGCACCCCTTCGCAAATCCATGTTGACTCTGACAGATAACATTTGTTTGCAGGCTGATCACTTTACTTTTCCAGATGTTATCCATGGTCTTCAGATTTATTCTTCCCTTTGCAAGCCTGATCTTTATTTCTTTTTTACAGTCCAAATCATATGTTATTTTACTTCCCAAATATGTGAATTGTTCTACATTTTCTATATCAATTCCTGCTTGTGTTCATCCACTTGTATCTTTTGTTTCATGTTCTTCTCACCAAATACCACTGTCTTGTTTTTTCCAAGTTCATGACAAGTCCAAATATTTTCCCTGCCTCATTTAACAGTTTTAATTTTTTTGCAATTCTCTTTTGCCTTCTTCAATAATATAATAATGTCATCTGCAAATCTCAGATGTCAATGTCCTATACTACTGTTTAATAACTCACCTGTTTTAGTCTTTTTTTGTCTCAGCAATACCAGTTATGTCCATGTGGTACTTGCCAGTCTTTCTATAAATTAAAGATACCAAAAAATTATATACTTGGTTTAATCCTTTATCCAAGTGTAATGTCTGAAAAAATATGTGCTTTGCATTATGGGATACTAAGGCAAGTAATGTGAGGTCATTAGCTTCTTATTACAAGTTGTCCCAGTCCTGAAAATTCTTCAGGCACAAACTTTGTTTGCTTATACTTGGATAAAGGATTAAACCAAGTATATAATTTCTTGGTATCTTTAATTTATAGTATAACCAAAGTGGAAAAACTTCCAACACCCAGTTCTTTGACAAGTTCACTTTCCTTTCCATTGATACTCCTTATGTTGATGATTCCTATCTTCAGTTCTTCTGACATTGGATTTATTCTTCTTCTATATGTTGAGTTTGAGCTTGTTCAAGTAGCTGACTTTTTGCTGTTTGTCCTATTCCCTGATGAAAACAGCATGGGGCCTTGTTTAATTGGGTGACCCCCCAGCCAGCATGAAATCTCATCATGTTGTACTGCATCATATGGAGTTATCTGATTATTTTATTGGCTTCATAGCTGTTCTCTTTGTAGCTCTGTGCAGAAAAATATTTACTGTTAACTTTAACCTTAAGAATAGCACCAATTAGAAAATGGTCACTATCACGTTCAGCTCCTCTAAACTCTGGATGCAATTCCTGTGTCATACTGATTATGATATGGTCTATTTCATTAAATGTATATCCATCCATCAGGAGATTTCTATATTTGTTTTTGTTTCTCATAAACAGTGCTGATTATTATTAAATTTCTTGATACAGCCAAATTAATCAATCTTTCTCCATTAATATTTGTCTCTTTGTGAAGACTTTGGCTTCCAATAATTTTTTTTTTAATTATTTCTTCTTTTCCAATGAAATATCATGATTATATCCTGCTTTGGATTTTTTCAAGGATTAGTTCCAGTAAACTTGTTCCAAATTTCATCAACTTTCATGTTTATCAGAATTATTTTAACCATGAAGTAGCAAAAGGTCATCTTTCTTCAAATCACCTCCACCTACAACAATGTCTCTTGTATTGCTACTATGTTCATTTGATATGTTTAATTCATATAAAAGTTCTTGAAATGCTTAGACTCTGTACAAGCGTCTCACATTCCATGATCCTATTTGGAAACCATTATTCCGTGGCTTGGGTTAATATCCATTTAAGCTCCAATAAAGATTACTTGATACTGTTCTGTAACCAACTTATTTTTTATGAGATAGGGTTGCCAGCCCTATGCTCAACCCCTAACTCCAGGGAGATTTTCTTTATCTGATCCCTCCCCTGTGACCTGTCTGCTTGGGAGGGGCCCCTTGCTAGTAACAATGACACCTCCAGTATAGCCCACAATGTAACAGAAATGTGCAAACCTTCCAACCATCACGACATAGTGGAGATGCCATTTGTTTACAAAAACTTTTCATAGGGGGGCCATTTAAAAAAATAGCATAATATATATAATATAATGCGATTATTATTATTTGACACCTCCAGGGAGTCCAAAGACTCATCGAAGGAGGGCACCTGCTCTACAGCTGTCTCAACCACTCAATCCACCAACTGACTGCAACTACACCAACGCCATCTACTGCCACTAGTATTTCCACAGACAACACAAACATCCATGCCCACGGTGGGATTCAAACCCGCAGCCTTTTTTTTTTTTAGCTGGAGAGCAGATACGCTAACCACTCGGCCAGCCAGGCTGGCAAAAACACGCAGGTCCCACCGAGACTTGAACTCGAATCGCTAGATTCAGGGCCCAGAGTGCTAACTATTACACCACGGGACCATGCTAATTGATGTCCTTCTATTTCTCAAAATGTGGCTCTGAATTTCAAATCCTTGTCTACTGTTCCCTCATGTCAATTGTCTTCTCTCTCAATAATTCCTGAATAAGCATCTAACCTTTATACCAGAGAACAGTACATTGGTAAGTCCACTCACCTGCCTGCAGAGGCAGTCTGTTAATGCACTTGGTTTCTCTTCATAGCTCATAAACTTTGCAAATGCAAAACTGCACATCCCCATTTAAACCACTTCTAATATCATAACATGCAAGTTAATAATAAGAGCCTCCATAGCAGTGTCTTCCCAAACTGTGGGCTGCTGCCCCCCTTGGGGAAAACAAGTTTGGTTGAGCCCCCTCCCCCGGTGAAATAAAGAAAACAAATTTAAAATGTTTTAAGACTAAGTAGTTCTTTTTTTTAATCTTTAAAGAAACATATTTAATTTCTATTATTTATTATTTTTTAATGGAAAAAATCACACATTGTTGTTGGTTCACAAATTTTGCTTCCTGCGTATTCGGCGCTTAATGAATATCAGTAAATATATGCTTATTTATATAAGTTTCATTTCAAAGGTATTGATAAGAAGCACACAAAAAAGATTACAAACGCAAAATCTTGAATATAAATACAATAAATATTATAATAATATATGTCAGTATTACGATTTTATTTTCGATGGTGGGGGGGGGGGGGTACGTGAAATATTTTAATTTTTCTAAATGGGGCCTTTACATCCATAAGTTTGGGAAGCACTGGCATAGACGAAGCTCTTTGGCCAGAAAGACCTGGGTTCGATATACGTCTACGACATAGGAACTTTCATCAGGTGTTTATCTACAGAGGTCTCATACACAGGTGGAGGGATTTTCTCCTGGAAACTGAGGTTCCGGCATTGCGGTTTGTATCTAGATACGCCATTATGTACACTAGATTGAGGCAAATATATTTTATGGCTCAAAGTAAAAATCAAAGTTAAAGATCATTACCTGGGAAGATATTTGTTTTAAGCACTGCATACACTTCGAGGTCGCTGATTATCTGTTACTGTATTTTACTAATACCTCGTATACACCATATCGCAAGAGCTAAAAAATCATAGTGATGCCTCTACCTGTATGCACAATCATCGGTACCCTTTACAAAATATAATTATTTTCGTTCACATTAAACCATGCAATGCTCGAGATTCAAAATTTAATGTTAGAAACATTTTAAAATATATCACAAAAATTAGCTACAGAGTATTATTGATATTCTTGAAAACTGAATTTAAAAAAAAGAAAAACATTAATATACACATGCATTGAGTAATATACTTGTTTTATAGTTTATGAATAAACAATACACTATCATCCTTAATTTTATAGTTTTAATTACTGTCATGAACATACTGATATTCTTGAAAACCATAATTAAACATAAAAAGAGATGTTAACTTACACAAACCGGAGAGCATCCAATATGGCGTGATATCCTACTGAGAGAGAAGTTTACGAATAAAATGTAATTCACTATCGCCTCTGATTTTATAGTTTTAAAGTATTTGCATGAACATAGTATTAAAATTTTAATCCTTTTTATTTAATTATTTTTAATTTAAAATAAAGAATATAATTGCAAATTCATATTAAAATATAAAGTGCAGTTGTACCACTCAGCACACTTCCTTCCGAATGGCACCTGTTAAAGATAGAAATACGCCTATACCCAATAATACTGAAACTTCCGTGGTTTACTTCATTCATAAAGTTGGATAAAATACAAAATGAAAAGAAGTGAAAAAGTATGCAATTAAAAATTTATTTTATAAATTTAAACTTGTATGGATGTCGTATATTATGACTGTTAGAAACTAAATTTAATAAGGTATCTATATTCTTTTTGACATGAAGAAAATCAGAGCCACACAACTGTTTCAAGATTATTAGTCATAAAACATTAGGTACCACAAGTCAAGATTGTAGAACAGGTTGAGTTATCAACTTAAAATAATATGAACATATTATTTTAAGATTGCTTCTGCTGTTACTTTTCTGCGCGTACCGATTAAGAACTTATTCCATGCAGAGTTAAAATTAAGCCATAGAATATTCTGTACCAATAGGATTCATTGTATATTAGAGAATACTGCACATTATTCTTAGACTTTGCAGTCAGTTGACTTATGGCAGAAGAGTAGTTGAATTTCTTCGTAATTCATAAAAGCAAACTGACTTCAAAATGAAGCCAAATAGTGCCATCATTACACGTAAAAAATAAATAATTGCAGTAACACGAATATTGATAAATTACAGAACATTTTGAATTTTGTGAACTTTTGCTATTATTAAGAGTCATTAATATCATTGTAAACATATTTGAGATCTACTTAAAATGGATGAAATCATTTTATGAAATTTATACATATATGTAGAAGACACTTCCCAGGGTAACTGACTTTCACATAGAACATTTTGATAAGGTTACATGTACCCATGAAATGTTGTCTACTAAATTCTAAAATTATTGTCTAGGAACTCTCTGGAGTCGTGGTCATTGTGGCAGATCTACTTTCAATAGTCAAGTCATACCACTCCTTAAACTCAACAGCTAGCATCCATCCACTCTTACCACCATCCTAGACAATCCATTCCATGCTCCAGCCATTTTCAGTACAAAAAAAAAAAAAAAGTTCAGTTCTCATCCTCTTTTGTATCTTTCAGGAATTCCCCTCCCCCGTTCCTTCAATATGCACATGTGCATGCACACACACACACACAAAAATCTCTCCAGTATTCATAAAAATTCAATCCAAAATCCACTGCAAAATCTGCATCCACATGGGATCCTTTAGCTGTTGATTATTGTAAATGGTAAAGAAATTTTACAATAAACTGATTATTGTAAATGGTAAAGAAATTTGTAATCTTATTATTATACCTTATTTAAAACATGTGCAATTTCTCTATAAATAGACCTCTGCCATTATGACTCATAAAATTGTTCTTAGTTGTGATGATCATAGTATTGATCTGGATACATTATCTGTTTTACATGATTTGATTTTGTTGTACATAATTTTTTACCTCTAAGGTTTTCATACAATGTATTTATGTAATTTTGTACTATTTCTGGTTAGTCATATAACGTTTTCCAATATTAGCATTGTAATTACTTTGCCTTCCACTAAAGAAATATGGATTCTGTATAACATTGGCATGAGGCATTATGAATAAATTTAAAGAATGATATAGGCACATTATGTGGCTGGCCTGGTTGGTCAAGTGACTAGCATACCAACTCTTCAACCAACAGGTCATGAGTTCGAATCCTGCTGCAGGCGTAGATGTTTGTGATTGTATTACCTTGTGTACTACAATAACCTCTGATATGTTGCAGTATGACCTTTGCTGTTCTTGTCTTTAAATTCCATGGAAGCTCTTGTGTAATAATAAAGAAAGTGGCTGGAGGAATCACAGTAAAGAGATTGCATGGTTTTTCTTGGTCTATATCCTGTAGTGAGTTAAGTTTGTTTATGAATCCCACGAACATCAGGAATAAGGAAAACAAAATTATTTCATTGATTGAGTTGATTTGTCCCAAAATTGTTAGCATAAGTTTCTGTAAGAGTTGGAGATACATAAGAAGGGGTGAGAAATAGTGGAAGTGATTTTGAAGCAGTGTCATATGAAGTGAATAGGATGAGATATTTACTGAAAGTTTTGGTAGTAGAAAACTGAAATATGGAGGATTTAGACAAATAAATGAATATCAAATTTGTTTAGCAAACAGCAAGAGTGCAATCATTATGAGTAATGTTAGGAAAATGTAGATGGGAATGAAGGGATAACGCATAGAGCTAAGATAATGAATTTATGATTTTGGAGGAGCATCTCTCTAAGAATTATGTGACAAAGGACACATGAGGATCATGAGTATTAGATTTGTTATCATGAATGAGCTGTTGAATCTGTATATTCAGTTGACAAAGTGATCATGAGGTAATCATATGGTAGTCAGCCATAATATAAAGGATTCTGTAAAGAAAGAATATATGTGAAAATACTTAGGAAAAGGAAGTGTGATTAAAACATGTAAGTTAGTGAAGTATTTTAACTGATTAATGAGGAAGAGATTTTTCATAGAGTAGAGAGAGAAAAAAAAAAGAGAGGAGGGAGGAGAACAAGAGGTAATTCTGGAAGTTTATATAAGGAGGGGGTAAGTCAGAAGTTTATGAGCAGTTTTTGCATGGAGAGAGAGAGAGAGAGTGATTGCCATCTGGAATGCATTGCCTGAAGTGTGGTTAGCACAAAAACAATGAATGAGTTGGAGGCACATTTTGAGGAGCATTGTATGTCACAGTAAGGACCTCCTTGATGAGTCTTTGTCTCAATGGAGGTTTCATACTAGTAATAATTGGACAGAAGAAGCAGTATATTTTGATGTCAGAATATTCTATTATCCAAGGTCTTGATTTTATTGAAACCTTCCCACACCAATGTGATGTAGAAATGCTGGAAAGGGCTCAGAGACAACTGACTAAAATGATATCAGGAATCAGAAATGTTAGTTGTGGAGAGAAGCTGAAGAAGGGTAAATTATAGTATTTGTGGCTAAGCAGAAAAGAATGATATGAAAGAACTGTTTTAGCAAGTAAAGGAGTTTTGGAGGATTAACGAGGAAAGGGTAATACAAGTGGAGCTTGTTCAAGTAGCTGACTTTTTGCTGTTTGTCCTGGTTCCCTGATGAAAAACAGTTTGTACACAGAGTGGAGAAGTTTTTTCATCCCTGAAAAATATTGATTTTTTACTCTATTAATAACAAATGTTCTATGAGTCAACGGGCTCGTCATGGGTGGTCTTACTGGACCAATAACATCTAATATATTTTAAATCTTAAACTGATTTGCTCTATTAGATTTGCAACACACTCTGGCATGATCAACTGCTGGTCAGCATCCATTAGCTGTCCAACTTCATACATACCAAACCAATTTCTCTTCTTCTTTCATCTCATCTGCTTCTGATTTTTAGAACAAACAATCACTGCATTTCTTCTTTCTGTAATCACTTGCTCTACACAGGACATCTTTGTGTTGAGATTGATATATATTTTTAAAAAAATCCCAATTTGCTAAAGTTTGTATACCAATTTGTCATTTATTATTATTCTGCTCACCCATCCACAATTCTGCATTAAAAAAAAAAAAAAAAAAAAAAAAAAAAACATTCTACTTATTTTCTTCTCCAACTGTACAACTTATAGGATAATCTCTCATTTGCACAACCAACTAAAAACAACACCTTTATCATATCACCTCTTTTTCATCCACTAAAATTTGAAGTTTGCATTTTTTTAACATTGTCCCATAAAATTCCCAGAGTCCCAGTATTACCATAATCACTGTCCAAGCGGTTAGCCTAGTGGCTATGCACTTTGCAACCATATGCCTGGGGAAGGAGTGTCCTAGGTTTGATTCCTGTCGACGAGTACATTTCTATCAATATGGTATACAGCTGATAATCTTTTCACTCCATTCATATCCCTCGTGCATCTTGTCATTTCTCATATAACTCTTCCATAACAGCTTCTGTTGTCAAAATGCATCATCATCAGCCATGTCAATCCACTGCTGGATGATGGCCTTTCCAAGATTACTCCAAGACTGTCTGTCCATGACTCTCCTTTCCCATGTCACTCTTGCAAATCTGATGATATTACGTATCCACCGTGATTTAGGTTGGTGTCATGGTCGTTTTTCCTCTCGTTGGAATCCAATCCATTACTTCTTTTGTCCATTGTTGATCTTGTCTTTGAGCAATATGTCCAACCCATTGTCACTTCAGATGTTTCACTCTTCCTATGACATCAGAGACTTTGGTTTGGTTTCTTATCCACATATTCCTTTTGTGATCCAGTCTTGTGATACCAAGCATATTTCCATCCGTACTTAATTTTTGAATTTCCTTTGCCTTTAGTGTCCATATTTCACAGCCATATGTCAATATAGGAAGAATACATTGGTTAAAAACTTTTGTCTTCAGGCATAATGGTAGTTGGCTTTTGAATACTGAATGTAATTTTCCAAATGCTTTCCACATCATGCATCTTTTAATTTCATCTATGATATTTTGTTCCATTGATATCTGTTGTCGTAAGTATATGTAATGATCTACTTGTTTAATTTCATCGTTATTGATTTTTATTATTTCTAGTTGGACATAGCCATTGAACATAACTTGGATCTTCTTTAGGTTTATCCTCAGGCCAGCTGGTTTGCTAGCAATTTGAAGTTCATGGATACAGGTCTGTAGTTCATGCACAGTTGAAGCGAAGATAACTATGTCATCCTCAAAGTGTAAATGGCTTAAATAGTTTTCATTTCTCTTCAGACCGTTCCCTTCCCAATCAAGGAGTTTGAATATATCTTCTGGGCATGCTGTGAATGATTTTGGAGATATTGTGTCACCGTCTTATCCCTCTCTGTGTTTCCACACTGGAGATGTTTCCATTGAAATGAATTGCTGCTATGGCATTGGTGTACGCTGATTTGATGGTGTCCTGACATATGGCTCCTCCACTTGTTGGTTTCATAATGCTTTAAGTATTGCACAAGTTTGTGCTGAATCGTATCCACTCTCCAGCCAAAAGGCTGTGGGTTCGAATCTCACCGTGGGCATGGATGTTTGTGATTGTCTGTGAAAATACTAATGGTGGGTGGTAGATGGCTTTGGTGTAGTTGTAGTTCATTGTAGTTGGGAGATTGAGTGGTGGAGAGTTGTAGAGCAAGTGCCCTCCCTCGATGAGTCTATGGACTCTCTGGAGGTGTCACGTAATAATAATAATAGAATACTGTCAAAATGCGTATATGTATATATATATATATACTTGATAAGAAATGAAATTTTCGTTTTCATCATTATTTTAATATCTAAACATATAGAGTGACTGATGCAGAGAACATAGTGGAATTGTTCAATGAACGCTTTATTGGAGTATTTTATCCTGGAGGAGTCAATTTGAATATTAGAGGGATAGAGCAGGTTCGAGGTTTAGAGGTACAGGAGGAGAGTGTGTGTTCCACATACTGAGTACTCTGGATGTCAGTAAAGCTGTGGGACTGGATGGTATTTCACCACGAGTTTTGAGAGAATGTGCTAGGGAACTGACAGTGCCTTTAACCTGGATTTTCAATGAAAGTCTGGCTACGGGAAAGGTGCCCATGGAATGGAAGGAAGGTAAGATATTGCCATTGCATAAGGGTGGTAACAGACTGGAAGTGTCTAATTATAGGCCAGTTTGTGTGTATCATCAGTAGTTAGTAAGATCTTGGAGAAAGTAGTGAGGGACCATATACAGCATTGGGCAGATGACAGTAATGTTATCTGTGAAAGGGCGCTCTTGTTTTAGCAGTAGGCTAGCCTTTTATAATAAAGTTACAAGAACATTAGATGAGGGAAAGGCATATACTGCCATTTTCCTAGACTTAGCAAAGGCATTTGACAAGGTGCCACATGATAAGCTGATATTCAAGTTGCAGCACATAGGTCTGGATGTCAGATTGGTCAACTGGATTCAGGATTGGCTGTCTAATAGGTATCAGAGAGTTGTGTATGGTGGAGCAATATCTAAGAGGCTGAAGGTTACAAGTGAGGTTACACAGGGTTCAGTACTGGGACCTATATTGTTTAACCTTTATATCAATGACATTGTCTGTGGACTGCAAGGGGATATTCAGTTGTTTGTGGATGATGAGAAGCTGGGAAGGGTAATTAGTAATAGTGCAGATGTGGTAGCCCTGCAAGAGGATTTGAATAAGCTAGATAGATGGGCAAATGAATGGGGGTTGTCAGTTTAATGCAGCAAAATGTAAGGTCTTGAGGTTTGGGAAACATCGATGGGATGCTGCATACTCTATGGGAGGAGTTAAACTGGAGGAAGTAGGGGAGACAAGAGATCTGGGTTTGATGATTGATAGAAACCTGAAAATTAGGGGACATATTGTGAAGGACATATTGTGTAGGATTGCTGCAATAATGAGAAGAACACTGACCTGCAGAGATAAAATGGTTATCATTCCATTTTATCTTTGTATAAGATAAAATTGATCATTGTATAAGACTGTGATCAGATCACACTTAGACTATTGTTCTCAGATCTGGTCCCCAGGATTTGAAGGGGATAAATTAACTGTGGAAAGGGCACAAAGGCGAACATTGTATGTTGGCCTTTGTACCCAGTTATGAGGATCGGTTGAAGGAGTGTGGATTACAGAGTTTGGTGGATAGAAGAAGGAGGGATGATATGATTGAGACTTTTGAACTGTTGAGAGGTGGGGAGTTCTTTCACTTGGTTGAACAGCGGGAAGGAGTCATAACAAGGGGCCATCCCTGAAAGTTACGAAAGGAAACTGTGAGAAAAAGGGTGAGGAGTGGTTTCTTTTCATGTAGGGTGGTTGAACCATGGAATGCATTGCCTGATGGAGTGGTGAGAGCGAGAACGGTCAATGCATTTAAGGAGTGGTATGATAGACATTGTGTTTTCTAGGAGGGACCTCCCTCGATGAGTCTTGATAGACTTGTGTTTCTTAGAAAGGACTTCCCATGATGAGTCTTTTGACTCCATGGAGGCCTGAATAATAATAATAATAATATCATAGTTTACACATGTGAAATATCATCAGAACTAAGCTACTTGTATATAGAAACAGTTGACATCATGCCATGGTCTTCTGTATTCCATAATGCACATCACATCCCCTTTTCATGTAATAATGGGATGCCATATATTATGATGAGCATTACTATCTTTGATCTTTATTGAGGTCTCTGTAGAAGCTAGATCCATAGAGATACTGGAGCTATCTGAAAGGCAGAAATCATTTTTCCTTGTTCAGATAACAGAAAGATGAATGCTATCACCATGTTTTTTTTTTCTTCCTTTGCTATAACTAACTAATTATCTATAATTAGAGATAGTTATAGCAAATTTTTATTGGTTAAAAACTAGTATATAACCAATAAAAAAGTTTAACTGAAGAAAAGAAAAGTGCAGAACTACAGCAGAAGACTTTGACAAACCTAATAACTCATGAAATATATTGAAAATAGCCTTCTCATATCCTATTTAGGTGAACCTGTAGGGACCTAGGATTTTCTTTGAGATCAGCTATCTGTTTTAACTCATAACTTTAATGTCATTTTAACTATATGTATCTTCTTATCGCAATTGGAAGAATGGCAGGACATGTGACTTGTGATTAGAAAATACCTAGGTTTTATTCTTGTTATAATGTGAAAAAATGTTTGAGTTTTTTTCAATTGAAGATTAGTTAGCCAATCTCATGTGGAAGAGTTTGCAGTGTTTCTCCTTCCAGAAACTTGGTTCTTTTCTCCTGCCTAACAGGTATAACTAGCCATAGTACACATGTAGTTCTTCTTCATCTATGATCTCTTATGCTTTTAAGCATCGAGATTTTCCCAAAGAGATTTCCCTGCCATCCTGTCCAAGGCTTGTTCTTTTGCTTCTTTCCAGTTAATTCCCTTTTTTCCTAATTTTTCTTTAATTAATGCCAGAAGTATCAGAAATAAAGGGGATAAAATGGTTTCAGTGATTGAGTTTATTCGCCCCCAAATCATTGGAATAAGTGAAACATGGTTGAATGAAGATGATATTGTAACGGCAATAGAAATGGAAGGGTACAGTATTTTTCATCAGGATGGAAAGGGTAGGAAGGGAGGGGGAGTGCTGCTGATGATAGTAGGGGAATTAAGTCCACATAAGGTAGACATAAAAGAGGGAAATAGTGGCAATGGTTATGAGGCAGTGTGGTAACGTGGGGGTTGAGAGGAAGACACATTTAGTTGGATGTTGCTATAGGCCTGGGAATGTGGAAGGTGGTGTTGAAGAAATGTATAAACAACTTGGATTAGTGAACAAAGGAAGGGTAATTATTATGGGTGATTTTAATTATGGCGGTATAGATCGGAATGAGGAGAGAGCATTTGGGAATAAGGAAAGTGAATTTCTCAGTTCTTGAGTGATAACTATCTCAGGCAGCATATAAAGAAAGGCATGCAAGGATCAGGAGGTCTAGATTTCATAATTTCCTCAGAGGATGTAATTGTTAGAGGGGAGGGGTTTCATATTTTCCTCCAGTTGGTGAAATTGATCATAAAGTAATCATCTGTGTTGTGGCTAGTCATATGCAGGCTTTGCGAGGAAAGGATATATGTGGAATTATAAGGCTGGTGATTATGACAAGCTTAGGAGATAACTTCAAGCTATAACATGGAATGAGGAGTTGAGCAGTAAGGAAATAAATGCTGCATGGGAACTTACAAAGAAATACATAACAGCATCAATGTATGAATGTATCCCAAAAGCCAAAAGGTTGATGTAAAATGGATGAATGTGCAGCTTAAGCATGAAATCTGGAAAAAAAAAGTCCTTTGGAGGAATTTCTAAATAACTTAGGGAATTGAAACAACGTAGATACGAATGTAAATTAAATAATACTTTAATAGATATTTCCGATATTTCGGTAATGTCTCATTGCCATTTTCTAAAGGAACTTACAGAAAGGCAGGAGCACACAGGCCCTAACAATACAGTAACTGGAAATGAAGATATGAAGCTATCTTTCTCCTAGAAGTCCTGATGGTGCCCTCTGGTGGGCTAAGTAGGCATTCTTGGCCGTTGGGCTGAAGGTCTGCTGATGTATGCCTCCCAAATTTGGGGCAGTCGCATACAACCAAATTTGTTGAGGTTTGGAGAGTTTCTTAGGGCAGAGGCTGATTCCATAAATAATCTTTCAAATTTATATTTGCTCCGGTGTATTATTTTTGCTTTCTTCCACCATATTCTGTGGCGAGTATCCAGAGCATGGTCTGCAAGACCAGAATGGCTATACTTGTAAAACCGGATGTAGTCCTTGTGTTCAGAAATTCTGATATTCGCTGTCCTGCCTGTTGGCCAGAGTACGACAGTTTACAACTGCAAGGGACCTGGTATACACCAGGTAGGTCTAGGGGAAGTGGTTGGTCTTTGGTAGAGCGGATAAGGGATGCCAATTTTCTGTAAGGTCTGTAACAGGAGGTGAGGTCATGTTTTTTTAGAATTTGGGTAATTTTTTCTGAGGTGCCTCGGATGTAGGGAATGATGATGGATTTAGAATAATCTTTTTTGTGGAGGGGGAGGAGGAGGGGGGCTGTGGTTTGTAGGTTTTAATATTCTTTGGATTTTTTTGGGGGGTAGCCATTGGCTGAGAAAGTGTTTAGGATGTGATTTAGTTCAGTGTTAAGGGCTATGTCGTTAGGACAGATTAGTTTAGCCCTGTTGCATAGTGTTTTTACCACTCCATATTGTTGTGAGGGGGGGGGGGGGGTGAGATTGTTGGTGGATGTATCTGCCTGTATGGGTGGGTTTTCTGTAAACTGAGAAAACCAAAGTTCCATCAGGCTGGTGGGTGACTAGTGTGTCTAGGAAGGGGAGGCAGTTGTTTTCCTCTTTTTCCAGGGTGAACTTGATTCTGGCGTGTTGGTTGTTTAAGTGTGTGAGGAAGGAGAGGAGTGTTCAGAGCCATGTGGCCAAATAGCGAACACATCATCAACGTAGCGAAGCCATATGGTTGGTTTTTGTGGGGCAGAGGCTAAGGCTTTTTCCTCAAAGGTCTCCATAAAGAAATTGGCTAAGGGTGGGGAGAGCGGTGAGCCCATGGCTGTCCCCTCTATTTGTTTGTAGAATTTTCCCTGCCAAACGAAATAGCCTGAGTTCATTGTGAACTGAAATAGGGCTGAGATATCGGGAGAAAATTTAGCTTGGATTAGCTCTAAAGTTTCCTTGAATGGGACATTGGTGAATAAGGAGGAGACGTCGAAGCTGACCATTATGTCACTATGTTGGAGTGTAAGGTTTTCTATGCTGGCTTTGAAGTGGGCTGAGTTTTTTATGTGTGATGGTGTGTTGCCAGTATAGTGTGTGAGCTCTTTGGCCAAATATTTAGCTAATTTGTATGTGGGGGAATCAATACTTCCTTTGGAGGAAGTACAAGATGAATAATGGTAATCAGTCACATGAAGAATATAAAGTCTGTGCAGATAGCCTAGTGGCTTTGTGCTTCGCAACCATATGACTGAGGAAGGAGTGTCCCAGGTTCGATTCCTGTCAAAGATGTGAGGAATTTGAGGATTTTCCTCAGCCATAGCCAAGTTAGCCGGTCTTGGGCATGGATAGTAGGGTTTTTTTCTGCCAGTTTATGTAGCGTTTTTCATCCCGCAAACAGGCAAACTGGCCCTGTGAACATATGCTACTACAGCCAAAAAAACCCCCCCCCCCCAGCTGCAGGCTAGGCGACAGGTCAGTTGGGAGTGGTACTAACAAGAAGTCCCATCTAAGTAACACATGGATCCTGCATAGGAAGCAGGAATAACGCGTAGTGAAAGAAGAAGTCACATGAAGAATATAAAGAACAAGCCAGGAGAGTGACTCAATTAGTAAGGAAAAGAAAAGTAGAGTATGAGCAGAAATTGGCAATCAGGCTAAGAAAAACCATAGAGAGTTTTTTAGATATGTGGCAAGTAGAAGGAAGAATGATCATGGTAAGAGGATGTTAATGGATGAAAGCAGAATGGTAACTGCTGCAGAAGACATTATTGAGGTATTCAGTGATCAATTTATAAGTGTGTTTCATCCTGATCAGGGTGGAATCATGAGGAACTTAAGTGTAGAGGAGATAGGAGAGGATAGCTTAATTGTGAGTGAGTAGGAGTTATTTGAGGAAATCAATAACCTTGATTTTAATAAGGCAATATGATTTGATGAAACATCACCACATATCTTAAGAGAATGTGTCCAGGGAACTGGCAGTAGCATTGGCATGCCTGTTTAACAAGAGTTTTGCAACAGTACAGGTTCCAAGGGAGTGGAAGGAGCGTAAAATTGTTCCACTGCATAAAAGTGGTGATAAGGCTGTAGCTTCAAATTATAGACCGGTCTGTATATCTGGAGTTGTGGTGAAGGTCCTGGAGAGATTGGCGAGAAGTAGGATACAGAAATGGGTTGATAACAGCAGTATTCTCTGTAGTTATCAGCATGGATTTGTTAAGGGGAGATCATGTTTCACTAACTTATGTACTATAACAAGGTGACAAATACCTTGGACAGAGGAGATGCATATACAGTGGTGTACTTGGATTTTGCAAAAACTTTTGATAGCTTGCCACATGACAAGCTCTTAATTTTTATTGTTGTTCAATTTGTATGTTAATGATATTGGATTGGATTTAACTAGTGATATCTAGCTGTTTGCAGATGATGCAAAACTAGGGAGAGCAATGCACAGTCAGGCTGATGTTAATGGCTTACAAGAGGACTTGAATAGATTGCATGAATGGGCAGGTAAGCCGAACTGTCAGTTCAATGTTGCCAAGTGTTAAGTGTTGAGATTTGGTAAGCAACAATGGGATGCCAAGTATACACTTGGTGGGGAAACTTGAACAAAAGTAGAGGAGATGAGAGATCTAGGTGTGATGGTGGACAAGGACCTGAAATTCAGGGGCCAGATTGTACAAGTTGTGAAGACATCACATCGAATAATGGCAATGATGTGGAGAACCCTAAAATGCAGAAATAGAGAAGTTATGATTTCATTGCATAAGGCCTTGATCAGGCCTCGTATGGATTATTGTGCACAGATTTGGTTGCTGGATTTTCGTGGTGACGAGGACATGTTGAAGATGGTACAGAGAAGATTGAGGACAGATTGAGGGAATGTAAGTTGCAGAGCCTCGTGAATAGGAGGAAAGGGGGGATATAATTGAGACATATAAACTAGTCAGAAGTTGTTATCAGGTAGACATGAAAGAGATTTTTCGTAGAATTGGAGAGGGAAGTAGAACAAGAGGCCATTGCTGGAAACTGTATAAGGAGGGTGTGAGCAGAGGAGTGAGAAGCAGGTTCTTTGCATGGAGGGTGGTTTGTCAGTGGAATATGTTGCCTGAGTGTGTTGTGGATGCAGACACATTGAATCAGTTTAAGACACAATTGGATGAACATTGTATGCAATAGTGAGTACCTCCCACGATGAGTCTCTGACTCCATGGAGGTCGGCTGTTGATAATAATAACAATTTCATTTTTGCCAACTTTTCCTTGGCCTTCCTATGTTTCTTGTTCCTATTTGGCTCTCATATATAGGAGTGTTTGCTATTCGTCCTTCCACACCGAGAAGACAGGGTCGGATGCATAATGGTGGAAGACAAGACGAAGCGAAGTTTTCATTACTTTATTTAGTTTTATTTCATTTTATTTGGTGTACTTAATGCTTTGTTTTGCTTGTAATTGTTTGTACTTTTCTTATTTATTTATAGTCCCCTAATAATTATTTAGCGTTTCTTTTTGACACTAATTAGTGACACTTTTTTGAATAATTAACAGTTACGCTAGTAGTCCCTCGGCAGTAACGAATGATGGCGGATTCAGAGGCAGTTGCATATGGCGTGTCACCAAGTCCGCTACCATTTAAGAACTCTATTATAAGCAATATAATAAGGGAGTTTGTGGCATGCAGTACTTGCGGCATGTATGCGTCTCGGGAATTGGATATCTGGCTTGTGAGAGAGGGAGTGGGCACATGTGTGCGTAAAGTGCAGGCAGTGGGAGGAAATAAATGCAGTAGATATCTCAATAACCGACTTTCTTGCTCCAGGAACAGGAAATGGCGAGTAGTGTGATAGGAGAGAATGAAGAAAAAAATATGAATGAGAAAATAATAGTTGATAGTGTAGAAGGCATGAGTGACTGTGAAAGTTTAGGAAATGGTTTTCTTTGGGAGTGCTAGAAGAGGAGAGAGTGGAAGCAGTAGGAGAGACGGAATGAGAGAGAGGTATGGTAGTGCTAGAAGAGGAGAAAATGGAAATAGTAGGAGAGAGGGAATGAAAGAAGAGGAGAAAATGGAAACAATAGGAGAGAGGGAATGGTAAGAGGTATAATGTATGGGGACTCAATGATCCGTGGTGTTCAAGATGTGTGAGGAGTGTTTGCTAGGAGGAATGATAGAAAGTGTGGCTTTGGCAGTTAACAGAAGTGAAGGGTGGATGAGATGATTGTGATGGTGGGAACAAATGACTTGTTCAACAAATGACTTGAACAGTGGTGGTGTAAATAGGGCAATGAGAGATATGAGATTCTTGCTTGAGATGGTACGAAAGAAGACACAGAGAGGAAAGATAGTGTGTGTGTTGCCTAGGTATGATAACGACGTGCTGAGCAGAAGAGCAGTAATATTGAATGACATAATAGCTAGAATGTGTGACAAGAGAGGACTGGAATATGTCGATGCTTGGAGTGCGTTTGAGGAAAGAGAGGAATTGTATGCGAGAGACCGTTTACATTTGAATGAGGAAGGAAGTAGGCATCTGGAGAGATTGCTGTTCTGAACAAGTCAGTGTGTCCCAGGGAGGATAGTAGCAGGGTGACCTCTTGTGGGAATGGGTACTTGGGAGAATGAGGACAACATCAGCTAACACTGAGCCCAGTGGAGTCTAGAGAGGATAATACTGGGTATAGAAACAACGGCATTTATATGTTTTATACTAATGCCAAGAGTATCTGGAATAAGGGAGAAGAATTGGTGGTGCAGATAGCATCAGCCTGGCCAAAAATTATTGAGATCACTGAGACGTGGTTGACAGAAGAGGATATAATAACAGGAATAGAAGTCGCTGGGTACAGCAGTTTTCGGCAGGATAGGAGGGGAAAGCATGGTGGTGGAGTACTGCTTATGATAAGTGACGACCTATGTCCTCTAAGAGTGGAGACTTTTAAAGGCAGTGACACTAATGATTTTGAAAGCATATGGTGTGAGGAAGAGGTGGGCGAGACAGGATATTTGGTGGGGTGTTGCTACAGACCCAGGAGTACAAAGGGTGGGGACCAGGAAATGTTTAGACAGTTGAGTTTGGCAAGTGCAAGAAGAATGATTGTTATTGGAGATTTTAACTACAGTAGTATAAATTGGGGAGAGGAAGATGCATGTAGCAATAAGGGAATGGAATTTCTAGAATTCTTGATGGACATATGTCTTAGGCAACATGTAACAGAGCGAACAAGAGGTTCAAAAGTTTTGGATTTGGTTATAGCATCAGAAGAGTTGATAATAACTGAGTTGACGTCTCTCCCACCAGTTGGAGAGAGTGACCATATGGTGTTGATTTGGAATATGAATAGACATGCAGGAGTATCAAAGAGATGGGAACTTATGTGGAATTATAAGGCAGGTGATTATAATAGTCTTAGACGTCAACTTCGGGAAGTTTCATGGAGGGAGGAATTGGAAGGCCGGGATATCACCAGTGCGTGGGACATTGTGAAAGAATATTTGTTATCACCAATGGTAAGTTGTATACCACGAGTGAAGAAGAGGACGCAATTTGGAGTAAAGTGGATGACAAACAATATTAAACAGGAATTGCATGCAAAAAAGAGGCTATGGAAGAGATATAAGGAGACAGGTGAAGAGAAGATGCATGAAGAATATAGGACACAGGCCAGAAGAGTGACTCGTGTGGTAAGGGAAGCGAAACTGGAATATGAGAGGAGATTGGCCCTAGGATCCAAAGAAAATCCTAGGGAATTTTTTAGCTATGTGCCCAGTAAGAGGAGAAATGACTGTGGAAGAATGATATCATGGAATAAAAATGGGAATAGAGTGACTGATGCAGAGAACATAGTGGAATTGTTCAATGAACACTTTATTGGAGTATTTCATCCTAGAGGAATCAGTTTTAATGCTACAGGGATGGGGCAGGTTCAAGGTTTAGAGGTACAGGAGGAGAGTGTGTTTCAGATACTGAGTACTCTGGATGTCAGTAAAGGTTTGGGACTGGATGGTATTTCACCATGAGTTTTGAGACAATGTGCTAGGGAACTGACAGCGCCTTTAACCTGGCTTTTCAATGAAAATCTGGCTGCGGGAAAGGTGCCCAGGGAATTGAAGGAAGGTAGGATAATGCCATTGCATAAGGGTGGTAACAGACTGGAAGTGTCTAATTATAGGCCAGTTTGTGTGTATCATCAGTAGTTAGTAAGATCTTGGAGAAAGTAGTGAGGGACCATATACAGCATTGGGCAGATGACAGTAATGTTATCTGTGAAAGGGCGCTCTTGTTTTAGCAGTAGGCTAGCCTTTTATAATAAAGTTACAAGAACATTAGATGAGGGAAAGGCATATACTGCAATTTTCTTAGACTTAGCAAAGGCATTTGACAAGGTGCCACATGATAAGCTGATAGTTAAGTTGCAGCACATGGGGTCTGGATGTCAGATTGGTCAACTGGATTCAGGATTGTCTGTCTGATAGGTATCAGAGAGTTGTGTATGGTGGAGCAATTTCAAGGAGGCAGAGGGTTACAAGTGTGGTCCCACAGGGCTCAGTACCTATATTGTTTAACCTTTATATCATTGACATTGCAAGGGGATATTCAGTTGTTTGAGGATGATGCGAAGCTGGGAAGGATTATTAGTAATAGTTTAGATGTGGTAGCCCTGCAAGAGGATTTGAATAAGCTAGATAGATGGGCAAATGAATGGGGGTTGTCAGTTTAATGCAGCAAAATGTAAGGTCTTGAGGTTTGGTAAACATCGATGGATGCTGCATACTCTATGTGAGGAGTTATACTGGAGGAAGTAGGGGAGACAAGAGATCTGGGGTTGATGATTGATAGAAACCTGAAATATAGGGGACATATTGCAAAGGTGGTGAAGGTAACACAGAGGATTGCTGCAATTATGAGAAGGACACTGACCTGCAGAGATAAAAGGGTTATCATTCCGTTGTATAAGTCTCTGATCAGACCACACTTAGACTATTGTTCTCAGATTTGGTCCCCAGGATTTAAAGGGGATAAATTAACTATGGAAAGGGTACAAAGGCAGATAACAAAGATGGTGTCAGGACTGTATAATGTTAGTTATGAGGATCGGCTGAGGGAGCGTGGACTGCAGAGTTTGGTGGATAGAAGAAGGAGAAGTGATATGATTGAGACTTTTAAACTGTTGAGAGGTGGTTACAGGGTTGACACTAGGGAGTTCTTTTGCTTGGTTGAGCAGCGGGAAGGAGTGATGACAAGAGGCCATCCCTGGAAGTTACGAAAGGAAACTGTCAGCAAGAGGGTGAGGAGTGGTTTCTTTACATGGAGGGTGGTTGAACCGTGGATTGCATTGCCTGATGGATTGGTGAGAGCGAGAACAGTCAATGAGTTTAAGGGGTGGTATGATAGGCTTTGTGTTTCTTGGGGGGGGGGGCCTTCCCTTGATGAGTCTTGATAGACTTTATATTCTTAGGAAGGACCTCCCACCTCCCACGATGAGCCTTTTGACTCCATGGAAGCCTGAATAATAATCCCTTAATTTTCGCATTGCCAAAACACCTTTGTGGGTAGGTGCATTGTCCTGATGAAAGATGATATTTTTCTTCTGCAAAATTTTCTCATGAATTTTTTCATCTAGTCTGGTTAAAAGATCAGAATAATATTCTCAGGTTATTGTTTTACCCTTTTCAGGATAATTAATAAACAAAATACCTTTAGCATCCCAAAACGCTGATGCCATGACCTTTCCTGTTGATGGAACCGACTTTGTCTTCTTTGGCGCTGAACAAGAGGTTTTGTGCAGCGTAATTGGAAGAGTCACATGCAGGCAGTTTTTTGTGTAAGGAATATTAGCAACCCTTTTTAATATCTACTTAATTGAAATAAAATGCAATAAAAATTTACATCAAGGAATTAAACTTTCTCCCACAGTAAACTTAAACACTCTCCTCTTTGCCAACGACCAAATAATAATTACAAATTCTGAAGATAAACTACAGAAAGCTATTTTAGATCTAAATGAGATATCCAAAGATTATGGTATGATAATATCAACACAGAAATCAAAAACTTTGACCTTTAAAGGACAAGATCCAGCAAGAACTAAAATAGTAATAGATAACAAGATCTTAGAACAGGTGAATTCATTTAACTACCTAGGATGTACGATCACATATGAAAATGAAAAAGATATAAACGTAAAAATTGCAAAATATTTAAAAATAACAGGTGTAATTAACTCTATATTTAAACCAAACCTAGTTCAAAAACAAACCAGATTAAAAGTATACAATACATTAGCCCTACCAGTTCTAATGTATGGAAGCGAAATCTGAAGAAAAAGACAAAGATTAACAACAGCAGAAATGAAGTTTATGAGAAAAACTGCAAAGTATACCCTATTTGATCACAAAAGAAATGAAGAAATTATGAAATAATTAAACCAAGAACCAGTAATAATTAAAAAATATAAACTTAAATGGATGGAACACGTTCAAGGATTGAAAACAGAAAGATTACCAAAACAAGCCTTAAAATACAAGCCATTAGGAAAAAGAAAACCAGGACGTCCTCTTAAACGATTCAACGATGACTTCTAAGGCCAACAGGCCATGCTAGGCCTAAATCTTTGATATGTATGATGATGATGATGACTTTTATGGAATATGTGCTGCGTAATTGGAATTAAACCACCACATCAATAACTGTGTCATTGATGTGGTGGTTTAATGAGAGTCTTGCATCAGGCTGAGTCTCCAAGGAGTTTTGTTAAAAAAATAAAAAATAAAGCAAAATTGTGCTACTGCACAACAATGTTGCTAAGGCAGATGTTTATGATTATAAACCAGTCAATGTGTCTGCAGTTGTGATTAAAGTTAGTTAATAGCATACACAATTCTGTATAAGTTACATGTATACACAGTTGAATTGAGTTGATAGATATTCTCTGTGATAGTTAGTCCGGGTTCATTAAAGTAGTTCTTGTTTTATGTTTTAGCAGTTTACTCATTGTATTATAAAGTGATGTATGTGTGTATTGGATAAGAGGTGGGGAGGGGGGAGTTCTCATATTTAGTGACACATTCTTGAACTTTGTGGAGTCATTAGACGAATCACACAGACTAGAGGAGATGTGTGCTTGATAACGGATTGGTCAGATGAATAGGCAATTGTCTGCCTGAATAATATTAGCAAGTGTGAAATGTGGAAGGGGTATAGCCATGTG
The DNA here is from genome assembly GCF_054136105.1 of Typopeltis vanoorti. Taxonomy (NCBI): domain Eukaryota; kingdom Metazoa; phylum Arthropoda; class Arachnida; order Uropygi; family Thelyphonidae; genus Typopeltis; species Typopeltis vanoorti. The sequence goes on along the minus strand of NC_143557.1, from coordinate 120,523,121 downwards.
CCAGAAAATTATCATATCAAATGATGTGATATTTCATGTGGATGTTGAAAGGATATTCAGTTGTTTACTAATGATGCATGGAGGAGAGTTATAAACAGTTATGTTGCTATCAAATCCTTTCAGACAGATTTAAATAGATTTTTCTCTTGGACAAATGAGTAGGGGTTTAGTAAGTTCAAGATGTTTAACGTAATACACTTAATGGCAGTACAGAAGTGTAGTGCTGTGTTCTGGTTTGGTGGAACTGTACTCCTGGAGATAGATGAAATTTTGGATCTGGGAATGATCGCCGACGTGAGGACTACGTTAACACACCGCTGCTATGATAAAGAGCACACTTTCAAGTAGAGATGAAAAGTGGCAAATACCATGAGCACTGATCAGACCACACGTAGCCTACCATAAGCAGATTTGGTAATCTGGATGTGAAACTTCCAGATTACCAAATTTGGAGAATGTCCAAACATGAGTGAGTAAAGCAGTATCAGGATAATGGAATATTTTGTGGTGAAAGGTTGAGGAAATATAAATTGCAGTACTTAGTGGATAGGTGGAAATGAGATGATATTGATAGAAAATTTTAGTTGGTGAGATGATTTTACAGGATTAATATGGACAGATCATACATTGAGTAGAGGATGAGAATGAAAGTCATCTTTGTTTAAAGGTAGTGAAGAACTAAATAAGGGATAGATTATTTTACATGAAGATTGGTAAATGAGTACAATATATTATTGTATATATTGTTTAGAATATTAAAAAAACATATGAATGAGTTGAATCCTTTAGTGGTACGCAGTGATTAAGGTCATCATCTGGAGTATACACATACAGAGACAAGCTAAATTACATTGCACATAGTATGCTGAAGAGACAATGATTTGACCAACGGTTATTCTACTGGCCTAACCTCTAGTGAAAATAAAATACAATTATAATAAATAAATGAAATAGAATATAGCTCTGATGTAGTTATTTTATTTTAGACAGTATCAGAGAAACATTCTTTCATATAGATAGTTTTGTTACAGTGAAAATGATGTCCTAATTTAACATGCCAATTGTTATATTAGATTTAGGATCCTGGATGGTTCTATTTAAAAATTAACTCTTAGAAAAAAAGGTTAAGTGGGTAGAATATGTGCCTTTCATATGCTTGGGAATTTTAGACCATCATTATTGTTAAGATTAGGGTGATTGATAAGGATCTCACAGGCCTCCTTAAATTTATGTTCATACCATGTTTTGATGTGATGTAAACAACAGGTGCTTTTCCAGTCAATTCTATGTAAAGTGTTCAGGGCATGATCAGAAAGACCAGCTTGACCGTAGTTATTATATTTAATGTGTCGTTTATATGCTTTTTTTCTGATAGGAATTGTGCATCCTGTTTCCTGTATATAGGGCAAATTATAGTGCAGTGAATACAATATACTCCAGGGTGGGCCAGTGGAGGGAGTGGATCCTTGGATAAGTTGAGTAAGTTCTGTAATTTTGCAGGTGGTTTAAAGGTCGCTTTAAGGTTGTATTTTTGTAGTATTCTGTTTATTTTGTCTGATATCCCTTTAATGTATGGAATGATTACAGTTTTATTGTAGTCTTGTTTATTTTTGTTTTTAAGTGAAGTCTTGCAGAACTTTGTTGATAGTATTTTAGCTGTAACCATTTTTTAGGAAGGTATTGCTGATAACTTTTAAGTCATCTTTAAGTGCTTGTTCATTGGAGCAAATCTTCAAAGCCCTGTTTTTTAGTGTATTAATGATCCCTAGTTTTTGTGTTGGATGGTGGTGGTAGGAGTTTTTATGTATATATTGGCCAGTATGTGTCGGTTTTCAGTAAACAGTGAAATAAAGACTACCAGAAGGAAGATATGGGACAAGTGTATCTAGAAATGAAAGTGTGTTCTGCTTTTCAATCTCAATTGTGAATTGCATGCATTTGTGTTGTTTGTTTAGGTGGCTGAGGAAAGTGTCTAATGTCTGGCAGCCATGGGGCCAGATAGTGAAAACATCATCAATGTATCTAAGCCAGACTTTGGGTTTTAAAGGAGAGGAATCTAGAGCATGTTGCTCAAAATGTTCCATGTAAAAGTTAGCAATAGGGGAGAGATAATGGTGAGCCCATGGCTGTGCCTTTTTTCTAGGTAGAAAGTGTTTTGCCACACAAAATAGCCAGAACGTAGTACATGCACAAAGAGCGCTGTGATATTGGGTCGGAGTTTGTCCTATAATAGAAGGATTGTGTCATTGATTGGGACATTTGTGAAGAGGGCAGAGACATCAAAACTGACTAATAAATCATCTTTCTCCAGTGTGATGTCTTTGATTTTGTTTACAAAGTGTTGTGTGTTTTTAATATAGGAGGAGGAATGACCTTCCAACTCCTTGAGTGTTGATGCTAGTTTCTTGGCTAGTTATAATTGAGGCTGTTTATACCTTCGACTATTAGCTGGAGTGGTGTGTTTTATTTGTGAATGTTCGGTAGACTATAAATTCTCAGGGAACGAGCATAGTGCAGAATTGATTTTTTAAGGTATCTTCGAGCCATGTGGTGACTGATTTAAGTAGCTTCTCCGTTTTCTTTTTTATTTGATTGATATAGTCATATTGACCCTACCGATCAAATTGGTAGGGTCACTGTTGTTTAGATGACATCAAAACATAGTATGAATATAAATTTAAGGAGGCCTGTGAGATTCTTATCAATCACCCTAATCTTAATAATAATGATAGTCTAAAAATCCCAAGCATATGGAAGGCACATATTCTACCCACTTAATCTTTTATTCCTAAGAGTTAATTTTAAATACAACCATCCGGGATTCTGAATCTAATATAACAATTGTCATGTTAAATTAGGATATCATTTTCATTGTAATAAAACTATCTGTATGAAAGAATGTTTCTCTGATGTTGTCTTAAATAGAATATAGCTTTGATGTAGTTAATTTATTTTATTTCATTTATTTATTGTAATTTTATTTTATTTTCACTAGAGGTCAGACCAGTAGAATAACCATTGATTGTCTCTGTGTGTGTGTGTGTGTGTGTGTGTGTGTATATATATATATATATATGTATATATATATATGTGTGTGTGTATGTATACTCCAGATGATGACTTTAATATGAAGGTCAAAACATCAGGAAATTAAAATAATTATTTATAACACCATTGTAGAGTCCATAATTTGTGTAAAATGAATGAGTTGAAGATTAATATAATATGCAAAGTGACACTTCCTGTCATGAATCTGTTGATTCCATGGAGGTTTGTTGTTATGAGTAGTAATATTGTCTGACCAATGCTTCCCCTTAACTTGATGAAGTTGAGGAATGAAAAAACGTGATATGTTACATCCCAATCATATTTTAATGGGTGGAGAGGAATGGAATACGATATGGGGGGAAGCATGGTTTTGTGAAAGGTGGATCATGGTTCAGTAATTTATTCACTTTTTATAATAAAGTGAGAACCAAGATGGATAATTATAAGGCTTCATGGTGATACTGTTGGAGTTTGCAAAGCCCATGACAAGATTCAACCTGGAATTCTGTTACATAAATTGCAGCAAATTAGAGTGGATATTATTATTACTATCCAGGCCTCCGTGGAGTCAAAAGACTCATTGTGGGAGGTCCTTTCTAAAAAACACAAGTCTATCAGGACTCATCAAGGGGGAGGTCCCTCCTAGGAAACACAGTCTATCATACCACTCCTTAAATGCATTGACTGTTCTCGCTCTCACCACTCTATCAGACAATGCATTCCATGGTTCAACTACCCTCCATGCAAATAAACCACTCCTCACCCTCTTTCTCACAGTTTCCTTTTGTAACTTCCAGGGATGGCTTCTTGTCATGACTCCTACCCTGCTGTTCAACCAAGCGAAGGAACTCAAGAATGTCAACCCTGTAACCACCTCTCAACAGTTTAAAAGTCTCAATCATATCACCTCTCCTTCTTCTATCCACCAAACTCTGCAGTCCACACCCCCTCAGCCGATCCTCATAACTAACATTATACAGTCCTGACACCATCTTTGTTATCTGCCTTTATACCCTTTCCACAGTTAATTTATCCCCTTCAAATCCTGGGGACCAGATCTGAGAACAATAATCTAAGTGTGGTCTGATCAGAGTCTTATATAACGGAATGATAACCTTTTTATCTCTGCAGGTCAGTGTCCTTCTCATCATTGCAGCAATCCTCTGTGTTACCTTCACTACCTTTCAATATGTCCCCTAAATTTCAAGTTTCTATCAATCATCAACCCCAGATCTCTTGTCTCCCCTACTTCCTCCAGTATAACTCCTCCCATAGAGTATGCAGCGTCCCATCGATGTTTCCCAAACCTCAAGACCTTACATTTTGCTGCATTAAATTGACACCCCCATTCATTTGCCCATCTATCTAGCTTATTCAAATCCTCTTGCAGGGCTACCACATCTGCACTATTACTAATAATCCTTCCCAGCTTCGCATCATCTGCAAACAACTGAATATCCACTTGCAATCCATGGACAGTGTCATTGATATAAAGTTTAAAGAATATAGGTCCTAGTACTGAGCCCTGTGGAACCCCACTTGTAACCTTCTGCCTCTTTGATATTGCTCCACCATACACAACTCTCTGATACCTATCGGACAGCCAATCCTAAATCCAGTTGACTAATCTGACATCCAGACCCATGTGCTGCAACTTGAATATCTGCTTATCATGTGGCATCCTGTCAAATGCCTTTGCTAAGTCTAGTAAATGGCAGTATATGCCTTTTCCTCATCTAATGCTGTTGTAATTTTATTATAAAAGGCTAGCATATTGCTAAAACAAGAGCTCCCCCTCACAAATCCATGTTGATTCTTACAGATAACATTACCCTCATCTGCCCAATGCTGTATACGGTCCCTCACTACTTTCTCCAAGATCTTACTAACTACTGATGACACACAAACTGGCCTATGATTAGGCACTTCCACTCTGCTACCACCCTTATGCAATGATACTATCTTAACTCCCTTCAATTCCATGGGCACCTTCTCTCCAAACTCGTGATGAAATACTATCCAGTTCCACAGCTTTACTGACATCCAGAGTACTCAGTATTTGGAACACACTCTCCTCCTGCATCTCTAAACCTCGAACCTGCCCTGTCCCTCTAGTATTCAAATTGACTCTTCCAGGATGAAATACTCCAATAAAGTGTTCATTGAACAATTCCGCTATGTCCTCTGCATCAGTCACTCCATTCCCATTTTTATCCCACAATGTCATTCTTCCACAGTCATTTCTCCTCCTACTGGCCACATAGCTAAAAAATTCCCTAGGATTTTCCTTGGATCTGAGTGCCGTTGGTGATGTTATAACTATAACTGCTAGTCATAGACTTTCTCCTGGACTCTACTCCTGCATAACCACTGGCTGAGAGATATCATATAGTAGTTTATTCAGAAGTAGAGTCCAAGAGGAGGCATCTAACTGTCATTTTGCCTCAGGACTGTACTTTGGCTACTGCTACTTAATTTATATATTGTGATATAGGAAATGATCACTTGTTTGCTAAGCAATATTTATAGAAAATTTTACCACTGGGTTTTAAAGTATATTATACTTGACAAGAAAATATATTGTTTTAATCCTTTACCGAAACTTATGCAAATAAAGTTTGCTCATGAAGTATCTTCATGACTAGTCTAATTGCACATAGAGGCTCTTGACTTGATATCAGTTTCTTCACTATCCCATAATGGAAAAAAACATTATAAGAAGGGTCACTAGCCAGACGTTTTTTTTTTTAGTACCTTTATTAATGTCTCACCAGTGGTACACACAGTCCACAACTTACATAAGAGCTATGTGCTGCAAACCTTAGGTAACTTGAATTTTATGTCATTCCCCCCCCCCCCCCCACACACACACACATACTCATTAATCACACCCTGTTGCATACATGTTTACTGTGCATGTATTCAGTAATGCATTAATGTGTTTTAAAGGTTATTTCTGTTAGTTTCTTCATTCACAGAATGCATACATGCAAGTTAGATTTCTGTATGTAATTATTAATGCAAAGTAATATAACCAAGTATAAATAGTGTGAGAAAATAGTAAACAGAATTGTTGAATTTGGCTGTTCACCCTTCTGTTTGAACAGAAGGGTGAACAGCCTTCTTTTCTTTATAAAGTTCTCAATAGGCCAAAAGCATCATATATTTTTCTTTGGACTTTTAAGACCATGAAGCATTAGTATCATTCCTCCATTTGTCCACCTTCATTTTGATATTAAAATGTCCTTACTGGCATTATCCAGAAATTTTCATCATCATGAAAAGAATTATATTACAGAATCATTATGTTATGGAAATGTGAAGTTCAAGAGTATTGTATGCAAATATAACAAGTGGAACTTATGGTAAAGACATCTTTAATATCTGTCATGACATAGAAATCAACTTTGAAAACTTCTAAGTATGTGGCAGGACATATTATGTACCTGGTACAGAATATTTTTTATCAGATACTTACAGATAACTATTTTTTCTTTATAATTTTTACTTTCATCTCTAGATCAATTTTGATACATATATACTTGGTTCATTTTTATACGCATCATTGTTTCTACGTCAGCATATACACAAACACTAAAAATTATGAAAATGTATTAATAAAACTTGATTATATCAAGAATTTGTATTAATAAAAATTCAGCACATCCATATTCAGTAGTAAGGAAGGTTCATGCATGCACCTCATAGGCTGTTTGCTGATGATGGCTGTTAAGTGGTGTACGAGTAATGTACATGCGGTAAGTAACATTTTTATAACTGAAATTTTTTTCATAGTCCTTTCAGGATAATTTGCATAAGTCAAATTTACATAAGTTGGTGACTCCATGGAGGAGTGATGGTAACCATAATAAGAGGAAGAAGAATATAGAATAATATAGTCATTATAGATAACCTTCTGCCCTTCCTCTTGTGAAGATGAACCTTATAACACTTGAGATTCGATGTGTTAACTTTGAGCTGATGTAATAACATTAACACAAAAAAAGGAACATGGGATAATAATAGTTGATCATATTGCAGTACAACATGTTCTGAGCACAACTCAATGATTTTTTTTTTTTTTTCACATTCAAAGTGTACCTCTATATCACACTTTCAAGTATTGTTTAGTTTCCTTTTAATTTCCACTCAGGTATTATAATTATCATTATTTAGTATTTATATCAGGACTGGGACAACTTGTATAGAAGCTAATGACTTCACATCACTTGCTTTAGTATTCCATAATGCAAAATAAAAAAAAAAGACTTCGGCATTACTTCATTACTCTGGCTCCCACTGATGAGACCTCAGTAAAGATCGAAACAGGTCTGGGTAGTGACCCCCATAATGCATAGCATTATACATACCCATAAAGATGTGTGCTTTGCATTGTGGGATATTAAGGCAAGTGATGTGAAGTCATTAGCTTCTATATACGAGTTGCCCCAGTCCTGATTGTATTTCAAGTGCAAACTTTGTTCGCTTACACTTGGATAAAGGATTAAACCAAGTATATAATTTCTTGGTATCTTTAAAATCTACATGGAGTCAATTATCTCATTATGCAAAGTCTAACTCAGTGAAGGCATTTCTTGTATTGAATCTTAAACTCGTTCATAGTGCATTCTGGCAATGAATTCTACTTGCTTCCACCACTCCATTCTGTCTTATAATTTGTGGGGATGTTTATTCTGACAGTATATTCTTTCAATGTATGATTTGCCACAGAGACTAAGAAGAGAAAAATAAGAAAGACAATCAAATTACGAGGGCAAATAAATGCTCCTTGATCATCAGTGATTCCTGGCAATGAATGTCAACCACTTTGAAAGGTCATCTGTATAACATTGGCCTAATCAGCTATTTCTGAAGTCATCAGTAATTATTTGGAAGATAGCTGTACTCATTCACGACTGCCAGTGATGACTTCCTAAGTCCTCACACCAACTTCTGCATTGTAATCACTTCACTTCCTCTCCCTCATCAATTAAAAGGAAAGGTTTCCTTTCTTCATCATGCTGTATCATCACTTTAAGACTATTATAACAAATTTCCATGGAGTCAGCTAACTCATCATATGAAATCTCACTCAGTGAGGATATATATATATATATCCTGATGTGAATCTTAAACTCATTCATAATACATTCTGGCAATGAGTTCCACTCACTCATCATCATTCCTCATGTAAAAAATCTACTTCTCACGGTTCTCTTCACCATACCATACCATATCGTTTCACAGCCCCCTCAGGGATGGTTTCTGATTCTTGCCCTCTCCACTCTGTGTATAATTCTGTAAAATTCTCTCAGCAACATAAATGTTTCTACCATATATATATCTATTGTGCTGAATCTTAAACTCATTCATAATACATTCTGGCAATGAGTTCCACTCACTCATCATCATTCCTCATGTAAAAAATCTACTTCTCATGGTTCTCTTCACCATACCATACCATATCGTTTCACAGCCCCCCTCAGGGATGGTTTCTGATTCTTGCCCTCTCCACTCTGTGTATAATTCTGTAAAATTCTCTCAGCAACATAAATGTTTCTACCATATCACCTATGGCACTAAACTTTGCTATGTACATTTCTCTCTCTCCTCAGAAATCAGCTATTTCTGCTCATAACCGGCATTTTATATTCCTGGTGCCTTAGTCATTTGTCTGTGGATGTCTCCACTATTTCCACATCAAATTAAAACTAAATGACCAAATTGTGCAAGCTCATGTGTGGTCTGACCATTGCATTATTACAAAGTGACACACCACCTTAATTCTTATAGTTTTTGTTTGTTTTTGATATTAAATGAGCAGTAATTGGGTGTAATTTAATGGTATCCAGGTGTAATTTAATCGTATCCTTTATGCTCTTTAATTATTCTGCACTCATTTTATATTTAATCATTAAAATTTACTAAAATGACAATTTTTATTTTAGGTAAATTCAAGATGATACCAAGCTAATTTCAAGATCAACCAGTATCCTTGTTAACAATATTAGAATGGGTGGCCATTTTCGTTATTTTCTATGGGATCCATTTCTTATTATATTCCAAATTATAACCATTCAGTGTATATTTTACTTCTCGCTGGGATTGTGGATACTTTTCACAGATTGGATATCTGGCTATCCTCGGTCTCTTGACCAAATTTTCATGTATGAGGTAGGCAATATACAATACTAACCTTATTTAACCAAACAGAATTAAACAATTTTTTTATTCTAGATGAGTTTTTGTAAGATAATTGAATGATAAAAATTTTACATTCATGTGAGGGCCTTAGTAGTAGTAGTACAGTGTGTTATTTAATACTGATAATAATGCTATTTAACACTCAGAAGAGAGGTAGATATTATAGGGACCAGAAATTAAAGCGGCAGTGGTATATATTATTGAGTAGGCTAAATATTAATTAGACTATGGGAATGAATGAAATATAACTACATATTTTTATGGAATATGCAAATGAGATGACTGTGTTCTTAATCTGGTAAGGTTTGCCATAGGGAGGGAGTCCATAAGGAATATAAAGAGAGCAAAAAAAAGTGCTGCTCCATAAATAGGTACTCTGACAGATGTTTCTAATTATAAATTAGAAACATCAGTTGCCATCTTACCCATGTCATTTACCTTGTATCTGTCCCCATTCACCCATTCACTTCAGTATCTTGTTACACCATCCACATCTTAATCATAACAATAGACTATCCATTCCAGAAATGCGGTAAATTAAATTTCCAGTGTTTTTTCTTTTCCAATTTGAAATATATTTTTTTTAAGTTTCTTAAATAGTGTTATAATTTTAAACACATAGTACATAAGCACATATGTGTTTACATGTATTTACATACATATATAAATACATACATGTATATATATGTATTTAAACATATGTATGTTACTGCATCTTAAAAAAGAATAATAAATTTTGTTGTAGCGTGTGGTTATAATTCATGCCACTTTCATTAGTATGTGCTATGTCTTTCATATAGAACAGGCACTACTTTCATATTTAGATGCTATGTATTCTATATATTATTGCTTATCTCTTACCTTGATTATAATTTTAAAGTGTTCTCAAAATTATGAAGATATTTTGAAAAAAATAATATGCATATATGCCAATAATATGTTATGTGAAGAACTTTATTCTGACATGTAAATGGATTGTAGGTACATCACATAGCTGCCAAAAATATTTTTTGTTTGTCCCATCAATGTTGCATCTTTGTTATTATTATTATTACGTGACACCTCTAAGGAGTCCAAAGGCTCATTGAGGGAGGCACCTACTCTACAACTCTCCGTCTCCACCACTCAGTCCACCAACTACAATGAACTGTCTCATTTATACCAATGCCATCACTACCCACTACCATCACTAGTATTTTCACAGACAATCACAAACATCCATGCCCATGGAAGAATTTGAACCCAAGTCCTTTGGCTGGAGAGCAGATACCCAGCAAGTAATAGCATGTTGCATCTGTTGATCACAAACTGCTTGCCAGTCATGTGCTCCTTCAGTGCAGTGGTCTAAAGATAAAAATCAGGATGTTCAGGATTTGTATTTGTTAGCAAAGACCATATTTGAAGAGCTTTGTGAATATCAGCAAATTGCTTTGATACTCATTGCCCAATGAAATTTTTGAATTTCATCACTCTTTTTTGTTTGTTTGTTTGTTTTTTTAATGAAAGAAACAAATATATGGTGATAATAATTACCTCAGTTTTATTTGTATCAGTATTTCATCTTGATCACAAAGGTATCTTTAGGGGCATAAAGATAAGAATATGCATATGCATGCATAACGAAGACAAACAATCAAGTGAGTAGTGTTAAGGCAGCCATATGTAACCATATTTATTTAAGCTATGGGAATATTGATGACCTATAACAAATTCCAAAAATAATTTCTCAGATTTATATCTGCATTTGTGTAATAAAAAAAAAGGTTTGTTCCTCCCCCTTCCACTGGATGTAATGATTCAAATCAAAAACATGGTCTTCATCCTTGAGTAGTTTGTAGTGAACTGGATTATATCTGTGTTCATCTAGGTAGATAGTGGCATTTCTTCCAGTTTGGTCAGAAGGCCAATTTGCAGGGTGCCTCTAGATGCTCTAATCTAAGCAAAAGATAGTTGGTTAGCAGATAATGCTAGTCAATTTTTGGCAAGATTTGAATGCTGTATATTGTAAGACCTTTTGCCCCTTTTTGCTGAGGGGGTGGCAGTAGAATTTTTGCAATCTGGTTTGGGAAAAGAGTATAAAGACATATTTCTTTGACAAAGTTAACAAATTTCTTTAACATATGCTCCATAAAATCCTTTTGGTAGCTTATATGTTTCTGTCACATCTTCTTTTCTGCCTGTCAGCTTAGCTTTGTAACTCACTAACCTTCATTCTTTTGGGAGGCGGGGGGGGGGGGGGGGGGGACCATTAGCTAAGATAGTGTCATAGATATGGTGAAATTTAGTGGTGAGTCCGATGTAGTCTGAACAGATGGTTCAGATAATGTTCTGGTAACTTACTATTGGAAACAGTGGTCTGTGTAAGATGATGGATGTACCAATGTACATAAGGATGTGTTGGGTAAACAAATGACTAGGGTATCAAAGAACAGACATTATTGTTTTCTTTTTTATATGGTAAAAATAGATCCTAGGTGTTGGCTATTGAGATGTGCTAAACACATTATTTATGCTTTTGTATCTGGAATGTATCACATGCAACGTTTTTTGTAAGAAATTACTGTTTATTTGCTAGGTTCATATGACATTTACACGTACTTCCTCAGATTAAAAAAAAAAAATAGAAAAAAAGGTATTCGCAGAGAAATTTCTGAATTCAGAGCTGTCATTGTTCAAATTAAACTTGAGGAAGATACTGAATATCATAGCAAGATGTCAGTTGCATGCCTTATTATTGCAATGGCTAGGTTACTGCTTCTGACAGCCCATTCCACTCATCCATCAATCTCCTAAAATATCTAGCCCTTCACATCCTTGCACAATCTTTAGGGGTGATCCCTTGCACTCTCCCATCTAGTTATGCGTTGACAAATTTCTTTAGCATCTACTCCATAAAATTCTTTTAGTAGCTTATATGTTTCTATCACATTCCCTCTTTTCTGCCTGTCAGCTTAGTTTTGTAACCCACTAACCTTTATATGAAGCACTTCATAGAACAGTCATCATTTCATCACTTGTATCTGAATTATGTCCACTACACCACTCCTACATCTCCAAGTAACTCAGGAAACTTAATTTGTGCATAATTGGCAACATATCAAAGCCTCATAAAGAGAATAATAATTTCCTTATATCTGCTTGACAGTACTTTGCAATCCATGTGATGCCATTTTAGATATTTTGCCCACATTTGTGATATGTCATCTGTACTTTAACTTCCTATCCACCATCATCCCTCAAATCCCTTTTTCCTAATCCATTTTCTGGAGTATGATTCCATTAATATACTACAGTGCATTAATACACTACATTAATATACTATAATCTCTTCATCCAAAAGTGTGTAATTTACACTTTGTGTAGCATTTAACTGTTACCCTTCAGTTAAGTTCCTGATGATGATGTAGAGGTCTTCTCTACATCATCAGGAAACAACTAGATATTAATCCATAAATCATTTGCAGTATCATTAATAGAGCCTCAATAGCTCAGTCGGTATAGATGAAGCCCTTTGGTTGGAAACACCTGGGTTCTATTTCTGTCCATGACATGAGGAACCTTTGTCTGGTTTCTTTTGACTAAAGATGAGTTAGTCAGTCTAATTACAGAGGTAAAGGGTTTTTTCATCCTGAAACTTGAGTTTTTCATCCCTCGGAACAGGCAAACTGCCCCGTGAACACCGTGATCTACAGTCACAAAATGCATACTTAAGCCCTTAGGAGGGCTCAACCCATCCTGAAGGACAGGGGAGGACAGAGAGAAACCCCATACAAAATAAATAAATAGTATCATTAATACAGAAATTGAACAGCAGCAGCAGCAGCTGCCCAAATACACAGCCCTGTGGCACCATTTTTCCCCTACTTTTTTCGATCCACCTTATACTACTCTCTGATTCCTGTCCATCAGCCATTCTGTTATTCATGTCACCAACTTCATCACTATTTGCTCAAATTTATGTAATGGGAATTTATAAAATATCAAGTATCATATTGAATGCCTTTACAAAGTTTGGCAGATACATCATAGTGTGGCCATTTCCTCTAACCAACTCAAATGTCACATTATTGAAGAAATTGGATAAATTACTATTGGCTAAATAGTAATTTGTTGTGATATATTAATAATATATTAATTTATTGTGAGAGTAATTTATAGTAATATATTCCCTTAGTGTGATGGAGGAGACTCAAAGTACAGGAATGCGATCTGGTCATAGAATTAGAAGATATATCTATAACTAATGTGGCAACATTGCCTCCAATTGGAGATCAAGTGATAATGCAGTCCTGACTTGGTAGGTTGCAAAACGTGGAATTTCCAGTCAAGAAGAGGTATATAAGGAACTATTGAGCTGGTGATTATGACAAGCTTAGGAGTAAGCTTGAGTCAGTGACATGACATAAAATCCTGCAATGGAATGCTAGCAGCATGGGAGATAGTCAAGAGGTATCTGAAAGAAGCAGTATCAGACTATATATCCAAGGTCAGGGGGATTAATCAAGTAGGAGTTAGATGGATGAGTAGCATCATTAAGTAGAAGCTACGAAAAAAAAAAATGTTGTGGAGGTATAAAAAGAAGAAAGGTGACCAGCATGGTAAGGAAGGCAAAATCAGGCTATGAGAAGAAATTAGCTGATAAATTAGCTAAAAGAAATCCCAAAGAGTTATTTTGTTATGTGGAAGTAAGAGAGAAAATGACTATAAAAAGATAACATTAATGAGAGCAGAGGATAGGAAGGTGGCAGAAGCAAAAAAATAGTTGATTTACTGAGTGATCATTTTCCCATCTAATCACATGACATATCAGCTCATGTTTTACAAGAATGTGCAAGGAAATTGACAGTCTCTGACTAGTTTGTTTAATTTAAGTCTCAGCTCTGGCAAAGTCCCAAGAGAGTGGAAAGAGGACAAAATAATTTCTTTACATAAAGGAGGCTCTAAGACTGCAATTTCCAGTTATAGGCTTAATTAGTATCTTGAGAGTGGTGGTAAAAGTACTGGAAAAGTTAGTCAGAGAGTGAGAATTCAGGAATGGATGAATAAGAATATAATACACTACCAGGAGTAGCATGGCTTTGTAAAAAGGTCAGCAATGCCTTTGTAAAAAGGTCAGCAATGCCTTAGTAATTTATTAACTTTGTATAATAAGGAGATATCATATATGGATAAAGGGAATGGCTACACAAAGATACTGCTGGACTTTATGAAGTAGCCATTCCCTAGACAGAATACCACATGGAACTCTTTTAACAGATTGGAACAAATGAGGTGGATATGAAACTGGTGATATGGCTGCAAGGATCGCACATGGACAGATACCAAAAAAGTGGTATATGGAGGAACATAATCTAGGAGAAAGCAGGTATCTAATGCTATGTCCTAAAGCTTTGTGTTTGGACCAATGTTGTTTAATTTGTACATAAATGATATAGGAAAATGATTGAAGGTAAATATTCAGTTGTTTGCTGATGATGCAAAACTGACCAGGGTAATGGTTAATCAAATCAATGTATGGAGTTTGCAGAATGATTTAAATAGGTTGATATACTGTCAATCTATATAAAGGTTGTCACATTATACATTTTAAGATAGAAAGATTACAAGCTGTGTTTTGTACTACATTGAGGAACTTACTTTAAGAAACAGATGAAGCTATGGATTTGGGGGTGATAGTAGATAAAGGTGATAGTTTTAAAGTTCTGTGAGCCTGTGAGCTATAGGGTTGGTGAGATGGATAGGAGGGTGGTTGATGGAGAGATATCAGAGAGTAGTTTATTCAGGAGTAGAGTCCAAAAGATGGCCTGTGACTAGTAGTGTGCTGCAGGGTTCTGTTCTTGGACCACTACTATTTAATTTGTTCATTAACGACATAGGAAAGGATCTGAGAGGAATTGTGCATCTGTTTGCAGATGATGCAAAGTTGGGTAGAGCAATAGTGAATGCACATAATGTCAAAATTTTGCAGGATGATTTGGATAGATTGGAGGACTGGGCTAAGGAGAATGGATGTCAATTTAATGTGGCAAAGTGTAAGGTTATGCATTTCGGGGTGAAAAGATTAGCAGCAGTATACCACATTGGTGGAACTGTACTCCAGGAGATTGATGAAGCCAAGGATTTGGGAGTGCTGGTGGATAGGGAGTTGAAGTTTAGGGGGCACATTGCAAAAGTGGCTAAATCAGCTCATCAAATCAGTTGGAAAGAATACTTTGATGATCAGAGACAAGCAAATTATTGTTCCTCTGTATCAAGCCTTGATAAGACCCCGTCTTGACTACTGTGCCCAGATCTGGGTGCCAGGGTTTCTTCTTGATGTGGAGGAGGTGGAGAGGATCCAGAGGCGAGTGACCAAGATGATAGCAGGTCTATGGAATGAACCTTATGAGAACAGGTTGAAGATTTGTGAGTTGCAGAAATTGATTGATAGGCAGAAAAGAGGTGATATGATTGAGACATTCAAATTACTAAAAGGTTTCTATAAGATTGATTCAGAGGATATTTTTCTAAACTACTCTCTGATATCTCTCCATCAACCACCCTCCTATCCATCTCATCAACCCTATAGCTCACAGTCTCACAAAACTTTAAAACTTTATCTATTATCACCCCCCAAATCCATAGCTTCATCTGTTTCTTGAATAGGGGCCATCCGTAGAAACTGGGCAAGAGTGTGGTTAGCAAGGGAGTTAGAACTAGGTTTTTTTACTTGGAGAGTGGTCAATAAGTGGAATAAGCTGCCAAACTTTGTTGTGGGTGCCAACTGTGAATGAGTTCAAGGCAAATTATGATAGATACTGTGTGGATGTTGAATAGTTGTTCTTGACATGATGTTTAGGGCCTCTCTCGATGAATCTAAGAACTCCTTGGAGTTGCCCATAATAATAATAATATTGCTAAAGCAGCCAAGGTGGCTGATAGAGTTACTTGGTTATTGAAGAACATACTAACAAGCAGGGATAAGTAAATTATCATTCCTCTCTATAAGATCTTGATATGTCTGCATCTATTATGTATGCAGGTCTGATTACCTGAGTTTCTTGGGGATGAGGAAGTAGTGAAGAGGATCTAGAGGTGAGTGGCCTGCGGAATGCTTCCTATGGGGATAGATTGGTTTGTGGAATATGAAAACCCAATCTGCTATTCTAAAAGTTGGTTCATAGGTGAAAAAGAGGGGATATGATAAAAACATTTAAGCTACTAAAAGGGTATTGTGGAATTGATGAAGAGGAAATATTACAGCTTGGCTAGAGGGGCAGAAACAGAAATTGAGTTAGAGTGGTTAGCAAGGGGTTTAAGGACTCGATTTTTTGCTTAGAGAGTTGTGAATGAGTGAAGTTGGTTGACAGACAAAGCACTGACAACTTAGTTGTCAGTGCTTTGTCTGTCAATCAGTTCAAGAGGAGGTATGATTGATATTGTGTGAATAGTTTGGGTCCCCTATGTTTGAGACCTGGTATCCCCGTGATAATAATAGTAATAATAATACTGTAGGAAAGAGAGAGGAGATGAATATATTCTATACAAACATCAGTGATAAACACTGCCACCTCCAGACATCAAAACCCAATCTGCTATTCCTAACTAAATTCTAATTGGCATCATACACAATTACAGTTTACCTCAGCTATCTTATCTATATCTTGCATGATGCATTCTGCAAAATGGAAGGGACCTGTGCTTTTTTCAAATCAGACATCTCTTGCCAAATTTATACAACCTGAAATGCCTGCTTTTTAATCTTCTCTGGTGCAAGATTTCCTTACATCACTTTATAACCATCATTTTCTGCCTCTACTACTCTCTTCATTCTGACAATCACGCTGCCATTTTGACTGCTTATCGCTAAAGCTAAAAGTTGATTAATACAATCCAATTGTCCAGATTGCAAGATTGTTTTCCTAGGAGACTAATTCTTTTTTTCAAGGTAGGAGACTTTAATGTCCATAACACAAACTTGCTTCCCTTCTCTAGCTTCACAGATCATTCTGGAAGGGAAGCCAAATCATTTGCTATCGTCATTATCTATTACAAATAGTTAGCCCAAACAGAATACTGGTCTCATACTCATCATTCTTTCAACAGTTGTTTGCATGGAGGGTGGTTGGATCATGGAGTGCTTTGTATGATAGAATGGTGAGAGTGTGAATAGTGAAGAAATTTAAGGAATGGTATGATAGACTTTGTGTTCTCTAAAATGAGCCGTCTGTGATGAGTCTTGAGATTAGACTCTATGTGCAGGTCCTAAATAATAGCAATAATATAAGTTTATTCAACATTAGTTTATTCAGTAATGCTATTTGATATGCAGCAGACTTGTAAGACAATTAATAAATATGTATTAGAGTTGTTTATCATCCTTCTTTCCTTTCTTAGAAATTCATCTTATTTGATGCTTATTTCAGTTTATTCTATGGCTATGCCCCATCAGAAATAATTTCTTCAGGCTTCCTAGAAAATATATTTATGATAGTATATTGCAGAAGTGTAAAACAGGTAATAAATATATGTGTTTGTAGAATTGTTTGAAAGTCTTTTTTTTTTTCTAGGAGATTCATGTAAAAGACTTCCATGGACGCTGTATTATAGTTTCCTACTTATTTAATTCATTATGTTGGTAAGTAATTTTATTAAGATACTTATTGAGAAAAATGTGACAGCAAGGTTTCCTTTCTTTATAGGTTTTTTTTTTTTTTTTTTAAGGGCTACTTAAAGTATAACATTTATTTTTACAATTTTGATTCTGGCTGTCCTGGTAACATCTTGTTTATTAAAAATGGCTTGTAACATTCATGATCATATACAGTAACTAATACACACAAAGAAAGAAATTAGGTACAAGATAGTGAAGCAATACCTTAGAACAGCAGACGGCAACCTATTCAGACTCGCGGGCCACATTCATCTTTTATTTTTAATAATCGGGCTGCAAGCGTTTAATTAAGCAAAAATAGTGAGTGAAAAAAAAAAACTTATTTTATCAATTTTCATTATATCAATCTTAAAAAACACAAATATTTAAGGTACGAGATATGAACAATGAAAATTAAACTCAGTGAAAAATTATTATCACGTAAAAACAAGGTAATATAGTTTATGCATCGCAATATGTGTGTCTTCCTGCTTTTTGGCATTGATACAGTTTTTGGGCATTTTCTAAAATGCGTTCTTTAATTTGTGCTAAAATCTCGGTTATCATCCGATGAAGTTATCTTTGTTATCCCTACTCATGATGGCTCACAAGGTTGACTCGCGTGAAGTTGCATGGTGATATCACGACGTATAGGTATGAAATTATTTTTAATTTATTATTCATAATATGAAATGTATTATTTAAATAATTCAACATACGGGTCACATGCCATGTAAGTATGATCAACCTTTTATGAGCTGCCAAAAATGCACTTTGGGCTGCCGGTTACCGACCCCTGCCTTAGAATAGTTATTATGCATAGTCATTTATAACTTATACATTCACCTATAAATTACTATCTAGCTTCTTTCTCAAATATTGGAATACATTGTTTGCTCAATTATCTGATCTGCAAACAAATGAAACTTCAATTAACCATTGAATGGGTTAGCTTGTAAACTGACTTCTTAAAACATCATGTAAATGTACTTTCAATTAAATATTCCTTCAAATTTAGTCAACTTCTAAAATTAGAACTAGTCAGTAGTATTAGTTTGCAGTGGAACAGAAATGCTTGTATAATCTTAAGACAAATGGAATAGCATTAGAGCTTAACCTGATTTTACTTTATTCTCTTTTAAATGCTGTTACATTATGTTGTGTTATCTGCCCAAATTATAATTCTTGAACTTTAAGATCAGTTTTAAAGTCTAATAAAAACATTCTTCACTATTTTTTTTTACTTCTTTTTCTCATATAATTTTCATTCTAATAAGAAATAATATTCAATTCTAACACACTACTGAGAAATTTCACTTTCTGTGCTTGGCAGTTGCACAAATTTCTTTTTAAATAATATATTATTATGCGGCTATCTTTATGGAGTTAGAAGACTCATTACAGGAGACCCATTGTTTACACAACACCTATCATACCTCTCCTTGAACTTGTTCAATGATGAAGCACTCACAGCCACCTCTTGCAACCCATTCCATGCATTCTCCTCTCCAAGCAAAAAATCCTAACATTCTTGCTAACCACACACACACACACACACACTTATATAAATTCCTGGGAAGACTCCCTACCATGTATCAATCCTATAAAACCCCTTTAATAACTTATATGCTTCTATAGTTTTTGAAACCTATAAACCTTCATCTATTCTCATAGGGAGCATCCCATAGACCTACCACAATCCTTGTTACTCGCTTCTGAATCCTCCCCATGATTTCTTCATCCCATGGGATCCAGGTGACTAGATTTATGTACAGTAGTCCAGAGATGTGGCTTTATTGAAGCTTTATAAGAGGAATAATAACACTCTGTCCCTGCTTTTCCAATCATCAGGAAAACAACTGAATATTTCCCCTTAGATTGTTTCCTATATCACTAATGTAAAAATTTAACAGCAGAGTACCAAGTACTAAGCCCTGTGATATATTACTAGTCACCTGCCTTTTCCTGGGCTCATCTCCTACATAAAAAAACTATTTTATCTATCCATGAGCCACTCTCCAATCCAAATAACCAACTTCATATCCATCCCCATTTGCTTCAGTTTATGCACAAGCAGAATCCTATTGAGTGTCTTTGCAAAGTCCAGCAATATAATTGAGTAGCCATTTCCTTTATCTAACTCATTTGTCATTTTATCATAAAAAGTAAGAAAATTACTAAGATAAGACAAACCTTTGCAAAATCATGTTACCCCTATAAAATATCATATTCCCGTACATCAAGTCCTGAATTCTTTTACCAACTTCTCCAATATGTTAACCGCCACTCCTGAGATACTGATAATTAAACAGCTTGGTAAGAGGAGGTGCCAGTTCCCTTGGAGATTCTCATAATACATGAATCGATATGCCATCTTAATCCTAGCCATGTTTGCATTAAAGTTCTACAATACCCTAAGCACTCCATTCATCAACCTCTATTCTTCCATCAGTCAGTGTCACATCTGGCACTGCATTATCGTCACCTGGATGCTACACTTTTGCAAAATGATCACTCAATAACTCAGTTATTTAATTTAGTTCTGTTACCTTCCTACCAGAGCTTCTGTAGCTGTCTGTAAAGATGAAGGCCTTTGGTTGGAAAGACCTGGGTTCGACTCCTGTCAGTGATGTGAGGAACCTTTATCTGGTGAGCTAGCCAGTTTCATATGGAGGTAGTGTTTTTTTTTTCACCTGGAAACTTGGGTTTTTCATCCCACAGAGGCAAACTGGCCCTGTGGACACACACACACACAGATTACAGTCAAGAATATTGCCCTTAGGGGATGCAGCAGAGGAGTGGCAAACCAGCTGCATTAATTCATTGTAATAGTTGGTTCTATCCTATCAAAGGATAGGATAGGACTTCCCTACCATTAGTACTTTTTAGTCTTTTTTTTTTTTTTTTTTACTTGCCACATAGCTAGAGAACTCTAGAATTTCTTTTGACTTCATCAGCTAGCTTTCTCTTATAATTAGCTTTGGCTTTCCTTACCATACTGGTCACCCTTTTGACCTGACCTTGTCACACCTTTTTCTTTATATATTCTTCTGCAGCTTTTTCTCATTTTGCAACTCCTGTATATTGATGCTATTCATCCATCTAATTCCTATCTGATTTAACCTCCTGATTCTGGATATACAGTCTAATACTTCTTTCTTCAAAGAACCCTTGACCATCTCCCATGCTTTGCCAAGAGAAACTAGGAACAGGGAAAAGACAGCTATTAGAACAAATTTAATGCCATCAGAATTGAGAGAGTCACTATGAATATAAGGAGTATCGACAGAAAAGAAGAATAACTGGTATAAGAATTAGAGAAGTACCACTCCAACATAATTGGTATTACTGACACAAAAAAAGACAAAAACATATGAGATTGTACTAAATGATAAATATAGGATTTTATATTTGGGCATTAAGTGATCAGTGAAACGGAGAATTAGTAATAACATTAAACACCAAACACAGAAATAAACTTCTTCATTGGCAGATGATTTCCAATAGAGTTATGTGACCAAATTTCAAACTGCAGAATTAGAATTTTCAGTTAAGAAGGGATATATGTGAAACTGCAAGTCAGATGATTATGACAAGCTTATGAGAAAGCTTGAAGCAGTGCCATTACA
The DNA here is from genome assembly GCF_054136105.1 of Typopeltis vanoorti. Lineage (NCBI taxonomy): Eukaryota > Metazoa > Arthropoda > Arachnida > Uropygi > Thelyphonidae > Typopeltis > Typopeltis vanoorti. Next base: position 120,501,608 of record NC_143557.1, on the reverse strand, counting down.
TAAGAATTTTCAGGAAAAGGATGTTAGCATGGAGATAGTCGAGGGATATCTGAAGGAAGCAATACCAGACTATATACATAAGGTCAGGGGGGGGGATAAATCAGGTAGAAGTTGGATTGATAGCATCATTAAGCAGGAGGCTGCAAAAAAAAAAAAAAAAAATGTTGGAGTGGGTATATAAGAAGAAAGGTGGACAGCAAGCTCACGAGCAGTGCAAGGCTCAGGTGAGAAAGGTGATCAGCATGGTAAGCAAGGCAAAATCAGATTATGAGAAGAAATTAGCTGATCAGGTCAAAGGAAGTCCGAAAGTTCTTTCACTATGTGGCAAGTAAGAGGAAGATGGCCATTGAAGAATAACTTGAACAAGTGAGATGAAATAGTTGAGTTACTGAGTTACCTTGCAATGGTCTTATCATCCAAGTGAGGATATTTCTATGACAGGAGTGACAGGAACTGATGTAAGAATGGAAGTACTTAGGATATTGCAGAATCTCAACTCAAATACAGTCTTAGGATTAGATGGAATATCAGCTTGCCTCTTACAAGAATGTGCTGAGGAACTGGCAGTGCCATGGACTAGGCTATATAGTATTAGCCATTGTAACGAAGTAATGAAATTAGTTTACCACTAGGTAGTAAATTAATTTCTTTACTTGGTGTAAGTCCACCACTTTGATTATTATTATAGGCATGAAGTAGCTAAAAACCATGTTTGGAACCCAGAACAAAATATTGAAGTCCTGGTTTACTATTTCTCTATTTCTGGCATGCAGTAGGTTGTTTTTGGAATTATATTAGACATCATGAAGAGACTTAAAATTCTACTTTTCTAGAGTAGTACAACTTTAAACAGCTGTTTAAAGTAGCTACTAGATAATATACTAGCCGAAACCTAATGGTAATGCCTTAGGAAGCTCCCAATTGCTAATAATGGTAAGTATTTGCTGGATTTATGTTCAAACCATAGACTAGTGATTACTATGTTCTAACATAAAAGTAGAGGAGTCTCATTGACCATATCATTGTTAGCAATATCTTGGCATTCAGGACAAAGAAGTATATTCTCCTGAATGCATGAAACAGCAAGTAACCACCATTTAATTTTGAACAGGATAAAAGTATTAAAAAGAAAACTATGTACAAAAGTTTTAAAAAAAGAAACAAAGTCAAGCATCTTTTAGAACAGAACTGTAGGCATATGCAAATATTATTCAAGAAAAAATGAATAAGTTTGAAAACAAGAATCAAATCTTGAAGACCCAATGGCAGAGTCTAAAGAAAATTAATTCATTTAGCCAGAAAGATATGTGATAAAATGGTCTGCAAAGATAGAAAAAAATCAGAATTCAAGAGTTAAAAAAAAAAAAAAAAAGAAGAAGAAACAAGGAAAAGAGGAAAGCTTACCTAGCAACTAAGTCAGCATGTGCTCCGAGAGAATACAGAGAAAATTGTAAGAAAGCAAAGAAGTGTGTAAATGTCGTGGGAAGACTTTGTGAGCAGTGTAAAAGCTAAAATATTTAAAATATTTGTTAAATATTATATATATACAGGGTGTTCGGGATAAATTTGACAGTTTCGTAAGGAAAAAGAAAATCTTCTTTGTATCTATTAAATTTAATGAATTGACAAAAAAACATTACAGGCAGAGTTAATTACAATACTATCAACAAGATTTACTCAAAATAACCACCATTAGCATCGATCACAGCTTCAATTCTGCTTCGGAACCTCGAACAAGCTGATGCTACAGTCTCCCTGGGAAGGGCCGCAAAAACTGTTTTAATTTTATCCATTAACTGGGCTTTTGTATTACTGGAAGTGCGATTGGTGTCTTTTTCAACTGCGCCCCATACAAAATAATCCATGGGGTTAAGGTCTGGGGAGTTTGGAGGCCAAACATTTGGACTGGTGAAGTCGTAGAAATTTTCAGACAACCATTTTTGACTTTTCCCAGAGGTGTGGCAAGGGGCCGAATCCTGCTGCCATACATACGGCCTACCATTGGCTACCCTTGTTATCCAGGGCTTGACTACAGTTAGCAACTCCACGAACAAAGCCCGAATTCCAATGCCAGGGTTCTTCAACACCTGTTCCTGCAGATTTGCGAGGAATTCTGCTGTACGAACGCAATCAGATCGTCTGCTAGGGATCTTTCTTCTTGCTACATCCTCGTAGTCACCATTGCAAGTCTTTAGTTCATGCCTGATTGTTTTTACTGTATTCAGGGAGCATTGGGCAGCAGTCGTAATATCCTTATTTTGATGGCGGGCACGAATCATCATGATACAAGTTATTCTCTTCCATGATTCAGGTGGGTTCCAGCTATCCATCCTTTCTGACATCTTGTATATGAATGAAGAAGGGTCCAAACTTTTAAATGAAGAGAAGTGTGTGTTAATACATGTAACTTACGGAAAAATATAATTAATTATAAATATGTCAAATTTATCCCGAACAACCTGTATATACATATATATTATTTTATTTATTTATTTATATTTTTTTTTACATATTATCAAAAACTCACTCTAGAGACCAAACATGAAATTTTTCTTGGGCCATTTCTTTGTCTCTAATAAGTGGGGCAGTGGTTTCACACTGAGTAATGAAATTCATCTCCCCCTGAAGACATCACAAATATTCACGTCTCTGCTAGGATTCTAACCTGCATCATGTTACATTATCCACAAAGTAACTAGGTTTGTTAACAATTTGGCTAACCAAGTTAATTAGAAAAACTCAATGAATTAAAAGAGAACGGCTGCAATATTGAGGAGAACATCATGTTGGAAGTTTAATAGAGTATTAACAGCGCTAGGAAAGGATTAAAGACTAATTTTAATGCTTCCAATATTTTGTCTATCACTGAGATATCTTCAGGGAGTACAAATAACACCTGACACACACACACACACACACACAAAACCCACTATACTTAATGAAACACGTGGGTGACTAAAGTGATGAGAAGAATCTTTATATGGATTTTATCAGTTGAAGGTGAGTTAGCCGATCTCATGTGGAAGTAGCAAAGTTTTTTCTCCTGAAACTCTGGTTTTTCATCCTGTATACAGGCAGATCGGTCTTCAGGACACATGCAATTTACAGACAAAAAAATACTATATTTTTATTTTTTTTAAATAACGAAACCTGTGGTGCGTTCATAATTAGAAGAAACACACGTATAAACCACAGTGAAAACAAAACTTGAGAGTTGATGACGTATTTGCAGTATGGAATCATCCCGAACCTGAATTACAACTGTTTCTAGATAAAATTAACCTTCTTCATCATCGCATCAACTTTACGTTAGAAAAAGAATCTCCACAGGGTATCTCTTTTTTGGATTTACACATCAAAAGAAAAGAAGATGGTTCCATCGCCACTTCCGTCTTTCGCAAGCCTACATTCTCAGGTCGCTACATTCACAATTCTTCTGCTCATCATCCATCTCAGAAATCTGGCATTATTAAATCACTAGTTTCCAGAGCACACAAATTCTGCTCCTCTGAAGAATCTTTAAACCAGGAATTAGAAGTTATCAAAAATACAGCCATCCTAAATGGATATAATCCCAAAACAACTCAAAAAATCATCAGTCACTTCTGCATACATCAAACCAGACAGGAAGAAGTGCATAGGATTCCCATACCTTACGTTAAAGGCATCTCAGAACGTCTTTCTAAAATTATGAAGAAATACAATTTTGCCACTTCTTACAAACCTATCAACCAAATTTACAACTTATTACCTTCTCCTAAGGACAAATTCTCACCCTTGATGTTACCTGGTGTTTATGAGATTCCATGCAAATTATCTTACTTTGGACAGACAGGTAGGTCTGTTCAGAAACGCATCTCGGAACATCAAGACCACATTCGTCTTCTTAAACCACAGAAATCTGGCCTCTCTCAACATGGAATTGAAAATCCAAACCATAGGATCCATTGGCAAAAGGCTAAACTTTTACATAGATCTATATTTAAACATGAACGTTTATACAAAGAAAGTTCTGAAGCCCTACTACACAGACCAAACCTAAACCGCAACGACGTTCTTACTATTCCTAAAGTATGGGAAATTATCATACAAAACTGTGCTAAATAATTAACGTTTTTTTTTTCTTTTTTTTGTGCTACTTTAGCACGTTATGCATGTTTTCATGAGATTCTATTGTAATCATGCGCCCTAACTGTATGTAATTCCTAATTTTTGTTTAAATACTGTACTGATGATGTCCTAAGATACTTAGGATGAAATATTTACAATTAAATAATTTTCACTGTGGTTTATACGTGTGTTTCTTCTAATTAAAAAAATACTAGTGGTGGTGGAGGGCAGTAGGTGGCATTGGTGTAGATTATGGAGACGGAGAGTTGTAGAGCAGGTGCCCTTCCTTGATGAGTCATTTGACTCCTTGGAGGTGTCGCAAAATAAATAATAATAAAGTCCTACCTAGGTGGTGTGCTCTCTTTGGGCATTTGTAGGTGGCCTAGGATTAAACCTAGAATGTAAAATTTCCCCAAAATTTAGGAAACAATTGTCAGAGGTCTCTAAAACAAAACTTGAGAGTCACCCAGGTGTTTCATTAAGCATAGTGTTGTCTTTGTGTGTGTGCTACAAGTGTTATTTGTACTCTCTCAAGAGATGTCTCGGTGACTGAGATGAAATACTGGAAGTATTAAAATTAATTTTTAATCCTTTCCTGGTGCTGTTAATACTCTATTAAACCTCCAACATAATGATCAACATTAAATGTTGAACAGAAGCATAATCCAGTTATGTGGAAGCAAAATGATCCTGGAATAAATTTAATCACAGTATGGTCAACTCACTCTTACAGATTGATCAAAGTTATTGTATGCTATAGTGGATAGTTTGTTAATAGTCAATTTAATTTATGGTATTGATATCAAAAATTTGATCAAAACTTCTTGGTAGTTTTTATAGTGAGAGAATTCACTATGACAGTGTTTTTGGTAATTGGAGCTGACTATAATAACATTTAACTGTTTCAGTAAAATTTAAATGATAAAAAAAAAAATTAATAAATAAAACAAAGCGTGCACAGAAATAATTAATATATCTAAATATCAGTGGTTATTGTGTGCCCATTTAGGTTGGGTGTACTGTTGCATGGCTTATGCAGCCCACACTACAAAATTCACATCAATTTGACTGTGTGATTGCATTTTTATTGATGTATGAGTTTTAAGAGTGCATAGTGCATCAGTGCTCATCAACTTATCTTACAATTATTGGTCCATTGCGATTAATTGTAGAATAACTTTGAATATATGGAAAGCATAAAGGTCAAATGAACAATGGTTATGCTTCACATGCACCGTCTATGTGAGAAGGACAAAGGTTTACACTTCATAGTGAGACACAGATAAATTGAATTTTGATACAAGTTTCAACAGCCATATAAGATGCACAGAAATTGAAAAAAGAAAGGCTGAAATAATTCATTTTACTTATTTATACACAAGCTCCAACCTCCTTTGACTATAATCGATCTGCAAAAACTCTGGCAGGAAATGGGACATTCAGTAGATTGTGAACACTGTTTCCCATTGTAAATATGGGCAAAAAGTTATAAATTATTTATAGAAAATTATATATTAAAAACTTTTTTATATCGGTGTCCCTAAGCACATCAGTTCACACTTCATGCACGCAAAACAGATGACACTTGGAAAACAAAAACAGCAAGTCATGACAAATGACAACATTCACTTGAATTGGTTGACACAATAACCAATCACAGCCACTGAATTCTAGGCTCTTTTGTCTCAGCACACATCCTGCCTCACCTTCCGGGTGGTTTACTGGAATGCTAAAAATTTGACCCACTGCGCCATCTGTATGTCTATTCAAATGGCTCAAAAGTGTCCGTATTTGTGGCTGCGCACCCGGGCTATTAATGTGGTGTGATGCAATGTTCACACCTGGAAAAGTGTTCCCTTCATGAAGCATTAGTATATTGTGTTTAAATTAGGAATCACGCAAAGCCAGGAAACAGTTATGGGAGTCTTTAAGAAAAATCAATGCAAAAATATAATATCGGTGACATGGCTATTCTGTGGGTGTGCACTAGTGTTGCCAATTTAGTTTTTTTTGAGCTAGATCTAGCTCCTTTTTTCCTTCCCTAGCTCCAAAAATTTTAGTCTAGTTTGTTGCAGCTCTTTTTAGTTAATTTTTAATCTACTCTTAAAGAAATTGTTTTAAAAGTTTTTCAGATATTGGCATTCAATAAAGAATTGTATTGTACATTTGGTGTGAGTATCATACACATTTCACAGGCATGATGATGTCAGTCAGTCACTTGGCTCAACAGTCTACTGTTTTGCTGCCTTGAAGTTGATAGTGCCACCACAAGCTAGTCTGTTGCACAGTGTTCTAGTTGATAGTTACGATAGTGAGTGGGAGTTTTCAGAGGCTGATTGTAATTTGTTGCATACTCTTCTTCAAAAATGAGCAAAGAGACAAATAAAGCTTATGAGAAAAAATTTAGGATGGAGTGGTTGCAAATGTTTAGTAAATGGCTGTGTGAAGTTTCTGGTGATGCTACAAAAGGCCACTCTAAGTTTTGCAGATATGATATAGCTGCTAAATATTGTCAGCTTGCAAAGCATAGTGAAACTAAGAAACATCTTGCTGTAGTTCCATATAAGGCTGTTCCTATTACAAATATGGTTGTGAAGAAGTCTGATGAGACAGCGAACTTTGAAGGCAGCTTAGCATTATTTCTTTGTTGTCACCCATCATTGAACTGTTGCGATCATCTAGTAGATCTTTGCAAAAATATCATCCCAGGTGGTCAAATTATGCCAAATGTAAAAATGTACCAAACCAAGTGCTCTGCAATTGTAAGGAATATTCTAAGTGAGCATTTTGAAGATCCAATTGCAGATATTGGAGATGGGAATTTCAACTTGCTAATAGATGAATTGAATAATATCATAATGAATAAGATTTCAGGAATTGCCATCATTTATTATAGGCAAGAAATTCAACAAAATTATGCATACATTTCTGAGCATGGTGGTTCTAGAAAAGTGTGATGCTAGTGGTATTGTTGCTATACAATAGAAAAAAAAGAGCTCTTGACCAAGAAACTGGACATTAAAAATCTCATTTGCAATTGGTACAGACAATGCCAGTGTTATGGTTGGTGTCAATAATGGTGTTTATGAACAACTGAAGGCATATATTCCCTCCTTAATCTTAATTAGATGTGTATGCCATTCACTGCAACTGGCAACATCTCACACTTGTGCAGAATCTCTCCCAAGAAAATTAGAATTGTTAGTTGCTGATATAAGTGGTTTTCACATTCTTCTTCAAGAGAAGCAACGTACAAAGAGCTGTATCAAACTATCAACAAAAATGATGCTCCTCTGAAAATTGTAAGCAACTGTGCAATGAGGTGGCTCTCTATTGAACCTGCAGTAGACAGAATTCTCAGCCAGTGGTTGGAATTAAAAACTCACTTTGAAGTTGTGAGTGTGACTGAGAAATGTTACAAAGCTCAAATTTTGTGAGAGATGTACAGATTAAGATGACAGAAATCTGTTGTATACCTTTTATTTTTGCATCCTGTTCTAGTTGAAGTTCAGCAAGTTAACAAAATTTTCGCTAACAGTGCAGATAAGACGACATTATTTGAAGACCTTTCTCATTTGATTTGCTCTATTGCTAATATGTTAGTTCTATCCAGAATTGACCCTCCAGAGTCAGAGATTGATGACTATTTGGATCCTAAACCAAATCTTGGCTACAGATTTGAAAGAAAAATTTCAGAGTTGATGATACAAAAGAAAATAACACAAAATGATGAGCACAATCTTAGAAATAGAGCAAGACAACTTCTTCTTGATCTCTTCAAACAGCTTGAGCAAAGGTTGCTGAAAACTTGAATATTTTAAGAATAATCTCTTCTTTTTCTGTTGGCAATACCCTAAAACATATAAAAGAACCTGTTACTCCCTTTCTTAGAAATAATGCTGAAAACAGAAAAATATTGTCTGAAGTACGAGAATACAAAGATGCATCTGGAATGAATCTATTTAAAGAAATTGCTCATTGTGCAATAAATTTATTAATACTGCCAAATTCTAATGAGGAAATTGAATGTATTTTTAGTTCCATGAATATAGGTAAAACTAAATTAAGAAACGAGATGGAATTGCCAGTGCTGACAGCTGTTTTGTCAGTCAAGTATGGCCTCAGGTGTAACAAGAAGTGCTGTAAAGACTATCATTTACCAGCATCTATGCTGAGTAATATTGGAACGATGGCCACATATAAAACTGAAAATCTGAGTGAAAATGCAGGTGAATTAAGTGCAGAAGATCACTTGGAAGATGTCTTTAGCGACTTAAAGTATCTGCTACTACTTCTAAAATTTTAGCTTCAAATTTTTATTTTCAGTTCCTTTTTTTTAGTAATTTTCATTTGGCAAACTAGTGTGCACCACACACCTAACACACCCTGAATATACACCCCTGCTAAATATGTCAGTTATAAGTTAACAGTTGCTGTACTTATATATAGATATTCTGTTTTCAATTATATATATATATATGTTAAAGATACCAAGAAATTTTATATACTTGGTTTTAATCCTTTTCCCAAGTAAGCAAAATAAAGTTTTGCACGTGAAATATATTCACATCTGAGCTACTTGTATATAGAGCCTGATGGCATCCTATCACTTGCCTTAGTATGTATCCTATAATGCAAAGCACCCCCTTCCCCTTTCAGGCATGTATAATACATTGCATAATGGGAAGCGCCATTACCTAGACTGGTTTCAACCTCTATTGAGGTCTCTTCAGTGGGAGCAGACCCAGGAGAAGGTCAAGCACTTTTATCACTTGTATATGAAATATATATGACTTCTGCATTACTTCGACCTTGGTATCTCTCTTGGGTCTGGCTCCCGCTGAAGAGACCTCAATAAAGGGTCGAAACCGGTCTGGATAATAGCCCTTCCCATTATGCATTGCATTATACACGCCTGAAAGGGATGTGTGCTTGGGAACTTCATATCACTTGCCTCTTTATGGGATACATACTGAGGCAAGTGATATGAAGTCATTAGCCTCTATGTACAAGTAGCTCAGGCGTGAATATATTTCATGTGCAAAACTTTGTTTTGCTTACTTGGGAAAAGGATTGAAACCAAGTATATAAAATTTCTTGGTATCTTTAACATATTTTACACCCAAAGTAAAAAGCTTTCTACAGCTTTCTCTCATCCAGAGATTTTTATTAAGAAGCTCAAGCACCTTTTGTCTACTTTTATATGACTTCTGCATTACTTCAACTTTGGATCTCTCCTGGGTAGTGGCCCTTCCCATTATGCATTATATTGCATAATTACATTGCATTATACATGCCTGAAAGGGGTGTGCTTTGCATTATGGGATAAATACTAAGGCAAGTGATATGAAGGCATTAATTATATATATAAGGCTCTATATACAAGTAGCTCAGATGTGAATATATTTCACATGCAATGTGAAATATATTCACGTTTTTCACATTACTTGGGAAAAGGATTAAAACCAAGTTTATAAAATTTCTTGATATCTTTAAAATCTTTTACACCCAAGTAAAATATGTTAAAGTCAATTTTTTTATTCCTTCTATTCATTCTTTTTCTTCCGGTTTCTCTCACTCTCTTAGTTTTGTATCCCTTCTGTTTTTCGGTTTTTTCTGCCAATTCATTTCTTTTTTTCTCTCTCTCTCTCTCTAAAAAACTTTGTATATATATATATATATATATATATTACTATTATTTATATATATTATATTACTATTATTACTAGTTTATGTTTATTTTTTAGCTCAGTGGCATTATGGTATTTTGTGCAAAGGACAAAGCAGTGTTTAGATTTTACAGTTACAGCTCATTTTCTTCATCTTATAGTATGTTGGATTTGTAACAGCAGTTTTCCACATACATTGTCATGGTGGCTATTGAACATTGTATGCATCACTATCATGTGTGTTTGTGGAGAGTTTTTATGTATGAGAACTGAACTTAAAGCAATTCCCTTAAGCCTAGGGCCTAAGGCTGATTTATAGGTAAAGTGGTTGCAAATTAAATCTTCCAATCAGTGAACTGAATAAAAATAAATGTATTTTTTACACTTTATTACAAATAGTCATCATGAAGCTGAAATGAAAACTATAGATGGCAGTGTCTACTAAAAACTTGTAATTTATGGGTAAAGAAGATATGAAGTTGTCATCTTTATGTATTGAAGATTACTAATTTGTTAATCTACTGAGTTCATTATTATATACAAGATCTGATTTTTCTTAACTGTTGGACTAGTTAGAATGTTAATATCATGTGTTCTTTAAAAATTGCAGCAATAAAGAAGTATGAATAATTTATTGCATATATATTCTTTGAATATGTTATACACAACACAACACAGTTAAACATAATGCATTGATCCATTTCAGAGAGATAAGCAGGTTTAAAGGGATATTCCAACTACTGTTGTAAAATTATATTTTGTTTTAGTTTACTTTACTGCATAGCTGTTTAAAACCACTGATATTACCTTTCTTTAATGTCATTTTTTTATGTTAGAATACAACTTTTTTACATTGAAACATTTGCTTTAAAAAGTGAAAGTTGCTGAATCATTTTTTAAAAAAATTAAGGTAATAAAGATTAATTTTACAAATCTGGAGAGTCCATAGCTCAGCCACAAGAATATAATGATGTTTGCCCCTTTGAACACAGTTTGAATTCTGTTGATAATGTACTTTTCTACAACATTAACAGAATTCAAGCTCAGTTTTTTTTTTTTTTTTTTTTTTTTTTTTTATTCCTAATAACTTGGGTTTTTCCTCCTGCAGTAAGAGAAATCAGAAACATTATTAAAATGGCTGCAAACCAATGACTGGGGTAGGGAAGTTTTGAGCCAATAAAAGAAGAAATGAAGAAAGAAAGAGAGAGAAAGAGAATTATCATCAGCATCATCAAATTCCTGACATGTACCCTCAAGGAGTATACATGTCAGGTAGACATATGATAGTATTACATGAAAAATTTACATCATTACTAACTTCTTATTTACAGTTTTCCTCCAAATCAATCTGTTACCTTCAAGAATCCAACATTATCAGATCTTATGCTTCTATCTTCTAAGGCACTTTCTACTGTATCAACCCACTTATATCTTAGTCTTCCTCTGGGTCTTTTTCCTGCCAACCTGGCAGGAAAAAGACCCAGAGGAAGACTAAGATATAAGTGGGTTGATACAGTAGATACTTGTTTTGCTAATCTTTCCTCTCCCATTCTGCTTAAGTGACCATACCTCCTGAGATTAGCTCTGCTAATGCATTCCTGGATGCTGACAATATAAAGTTCTTTCCTAATATCCTCGTTTTTAATATGATATTGCCATTAATGCCATCTGTTCGTGCCCCTAATCTTTCTTAGGACTCGCATATCTGCAGTCTCTAGTCTTTGATCAAGTGTTTGACTTCTAACCCAGCTCTCAGATACATAAGTTAAAATTGGTTTGAACACTGTCTTGTATACAGCTAATTTAGTGTTTTAACTAATTTCTCTCTTATTAAATTTATTCAGTTGACATCTCACCATATCAGCTTTGTTGATTCTGTTGTCTATTTCCATATTTAATTTACCATCTTCACTAAAAATTGTGCCTAAGTAGCTGAAATGTTTTACTTGTTCTATAGGCTCCCCATTCACAATACAGTTGATATTTTCATTGTTTTGTTATTGCTAACCTTCATATCATATCTATACAACATGTATTCAATTTAGTCAGGGAATCTTGCAGACTTGTAGTAGATTTATATAGAAGTATAGCATCATCTGCATAAAGCAAAGAGCTGACATTAACATCTTCAATTTTGATATCAGGTTGAATATCACTTTCCTTCATAATGTGATCCATATAGATAAATCATTCACGCTACTCAGTATTAAGCATTATGCATTAATCATCTGATCATGCACCACTCGATGAGAGAAAAATCTAACTCTCGTGCCTTTTTTGACTGCATTTATTCTTAACTACCATGGATGCCCTCTCATTCTCTTGCCACCACCCTCAATACAATGAAAAATTCCATCTATTTGTAATCTGTATGATCCTTACAGAAATTTGTAGGTTTTTATCATCATCCATCTTTCTTCTATCTGAAGTCCACAGATTCTTGACCTCTCATCATAATCTACATTCCATAGTTCCCAATATTATCTTTAACACTCTTCTTTGTGCCCTCTCCACTGTATCTGCATGACCTTGAAACTAGGAAACCAGATCTGCACACAGTAGTTCAGGTGAGGTTGTATTATCTCCATATCTGCAGGAGGTTTCTAAGGTGAACAGCCTCTAGTTGATAGAATAATGTAGGTAAGGAAATTCAGCAAGGCATGTACATAACCTCAGGACAAAGGTTGGCTCTGATGACTGGGCTTGTCAGCCTGGAGTCTGAAATAGGTATTGCACTAGTACCAGGCAAAACTGTGCCAGTGATGGAATAGTTAAGCTCAAACTGGAATTTGGAGGCTTCTCATGGAATGCCTCAACTGAGCAGCATGCCAGATGGCCTGCCTGGCTTTTCATTTATGGCACATTTCCAGAAGAAAGGAGGAGAACATTGAAAAACTCTTCATGCATGGTAAGATTTCAGGAACTAGAAGAAGAAGAAATGGCAGGTCACGTACGAGATGTCTAGATAATTCATGCTTTTACTGGACTAAGGTTGAAAGATGCACTTGGAATGACAGAGACAAATGGAGAAGACTAATACATCAGGTTACAAGCCCTTAGCCATGCAGAGATTGACTAAAGAAAGAGAGAGAGAGAGATTCACTGTACACAAATATTTTTGTTGTATGTATCCAATTTTTATTTTTAAACCTTCTCTATACCATACACTTTTACATATTTCTAATGAGCTTTGCACTCTTTTGCTCTTTGGCTATGTTTGTTTATAACTGTGTTAATGACTTTGTTGGGGGGGGAGAAGTCCGACCACACCTCCTCGCGGCCCCCCCTGGACCCTTGAAGCTCTTGACCAAATTTCTTATGGTCCGATTTCAAGGTGACTAACGTGGCAACGGCACCCATTTTCTAATGAAGAGTCATAAAAAGTTTTCAACCAATGCTACTGCGTCCGGGGAAGCCGACGCGTCTGGGGCTGCAGTCCGGGCTCCTGATGATAAATATGCTACGAGGACTCATATTAACATTTTGCAACTCAATATCAACGGTACTCAGAGAAAAATGGATGAACTCAAATACATGCTATATAAAAATAATATCCATATAGCTTGTCTACAAGAAACAAAACTAAATAAAAATTTGAACTTCAACATCAAAGGATACACAGTTCTTAGGAAGGATAGAGAAGAAAGAACAGGTGGCGGGCTTGCTATCCTTTTGAAGACCCCAGAAATCAAATTCAAAGAAATCACCCTAAATCAATATTTAAATAATGACAGTTCAACGGAAGCTCAAGCTGTTGAAATACATCTACCAAACCATTCTATTTCAATCACAAACGTCTATCATCCTGATAATACAAATATTGATACAGACATCATTGAAAAGCTAAGCGATTCTCTAACTGATGCAAGCATTATACTTGGTGACCTAAATGCAAAAAGCCCAACGTGGGGCTCCCCCAATTTAGACCATAAAGGTCAACAATTGGAAGACCTCTTTACAGATTTGGAACTCACAACAATTAACAATGGACAGAGCACCTATCTTTCTAAAACTACGGGAACTGAATCTGCTATTGACATCACAGCCATTAATTATAGTATTGCATCAAGTGCACAATGGAAAATTCTGGGAAATGCCATCAGTGACCACAGACCCATAATAACAACACTAAACTTCAAGATTGAACAAGAACAGCAAACCAAAAGGACGTGGAACTTCAGAAAAGCTGACTGGACAAGGTTTACTCAAACCTTGGAGAGCCTCTGTCAAGATGAACCTGTCTCTGGAAACCTCGACACAAATCCTTACTTCACACATCAGCAAAACTGCCAAAGCAACAATACCAAGAGGCCAGCGGAAAAACACCTGGATACCATACTGGAAAGATCACAATATTGATTCAATGATTACAGAAAGAGACAATATCAATGAACAATTCAGAATTAATAAAACTGATGATTACAGAAAGAAATTAATGGACATAACACACAAAATAGAGCAGGAAATTTGGAAGTGCAAACAAGAGAAATGGGCGGAACTTTGCAGTAACCTGGATCCAAGAAAAGACAGCCAACACTGGAATATTATTAGAATCCTAGACAATATCAAAAAAGAGAACCAACAGAAAACAAACTTCATCATAAATGCTGGCAAACAAGCTATTACAGATCAAGAAATTGCAAACACACTGGCAAAAACCTATTCAAACAACTCCAAACTTCAGTATAACAGAGAGGACAAGCCCCTCAATAAACTCACAAGTCAAATGCTAAAACAAGCAAGAACATACCAAACTAATGACATCTTCTCCGAAGAATTTACACTAAGTGAACTAAATTCATCAATCGAGAAAACTGCACCTAATAAATCCCCTGGTAATGATCTTATCTTTGGTCATATGGTCAAACACCTTGGCAAAAATGCCAAAGAACAACTTCTGGACATTCTCAATACCTCTTGGCGAACGGGCAAACTTCCAAAAGAATGGAAAAAATCAGTTATTGTACCCATCCTGAAACCTGACAAAAATGCTGCAGAATGTCAAAGTTACAGACCTATCGCATTAACTAGCATACTTTGTAAAATTACTGAAAGAATCATACACTCCAGGCTTATGCACTGGCTGACAAAAAATAAGAAAATCAACTACTACCAAACTGCTTATAGAACTCGTCATTCGACAACAGATCAATTATTCCATTTCTGCCAAACAATAATAGACTCATTTCAGGAAAAACCAACAAAAAAGACAACTGCCATATTCCTTGATATGACTGCTGCTTTTGATCGTGTTTGGATCAAAAAATTAATACAAACAATACATGATATTGGAATTAGAGGAAACGCTTTAATCTGGATTGCTGATTTCATCAGAGGAAGAAAGATCAAAGTCAGAATCAATACAGCAATATCAAAAGAGCGGAGAACCTGGGCTGGTGTTCCCCAGGGCTCAGTACTCAGTCCCTTACTATTCCTTCTATATGTCAATAATATTCATCCCTACCTTACAGAAGACACAAAAGTAACTTGCTATGCAGATGATATAGCCATCTGGCACACTAGTGCTAAAATCAAAGAATCAGAGGAAATTCTAAACAAATCCATGAGAGGATTAGAAAAATGGTCAAACGAACTCAAACTTAAAATCAACCCAGACAAAACAAAACTAAGTACATTTAGTACAGACAGGAAAAATAGACATTCCTACAATCCCAAAGTCATGATCAATAACAAGCTAATTGAAAAAGTCACAAATCCAAAATACCTTGGTATTACGCTTGATCAGGAATTACGTTTTGCACAACACATCTCTAACACTTCCAACAGAGCTCTAAAAAAATTAAATATACTGAAAAGGCTTTGTGGAACAAATTGGGGTGCAAAGCCAAAAATCCTCAAAACTACTTACACTACACTAATAAGGCCAATAATGGAATATGCAGCACCTATCTGGTCACCTTCGGCTTCATCGGTAAAGAAAAACCTAGACAAAATACAAGCAAAAGCATCCAAGATTATCATTGGTGCAGTCTCATCCACTAACAACATCAGAGCCCAACAGGAATGTGGGCTTGACCTGCTGGAGGACAGACGAAAATTTGCCACCATAAAATTCATAAATAATATCAGAAGCTACCAAAGTGATCATGTCTCCCTAAAAACCTATGAACATTGGAACCAAATTTGCAGACTTCACAGATCATCGACTTTACAATATGATGACACTATCAGGAAAGAAATAGGTCTTGATCAGCTAAATGTCCACATAAACAAAGAACCTCTATTTTCCAGTCCTTTACCTTCAAATACCTTCATAAATCTAAACCTTACCAAACTCTGTACAAAAAAAGAACCAAAAGAAATGCTTAAAGAAAAAGGCCTAAATACCATCAACCTTCTTTCATCCTCCAAACAGGTTATTTGTTATACCGATGGATCATCAGACACCAATATGATTAATGGAGGCGCTGGTGTTCTCCTTCTACTCCCGAAAGGTGAAAAACTTTCAATAAAAGTTGGATCTGGGAGAATCGCTTCCAATTTTACCAGCGAACTCTACGCAATAATTAAAGCACTAGAAGCCTACTTAAATCTATCATCATCTCAACAATCTGAAGGAATTATAATTTACAGTGACTCAAGATCAGCTATGGAGGCAATCAAAAATGGCAATACCAAGCTCACACAAGACATCCATAAACTCTTAAATCATCTAAAGTGTTTAGGTAAAAGTTGCATTCTACAATGGATTCCTGCTCATGTAGGCATTGATCACAACGAAGCAGCTGATAAATTAGCAAAAGAGGCCAGAGAACTCAACCAAGAAACTCATATGATAACTCTTGCTGATGCCAATGCACTAGCAAAAGCTAAACTAATTCCATTGAAATCAGTGATACAACATCAAATTCCCGAGATCAATGCTGACAGAAGGACCTCCACTACGATAGCAAGACTACGAACAGGACATTATAGAGGAATGAAGATCAATACAGATGATACGAGAACATATAGAAACTGCAACAACTGCCCCAATACGGAACTGACACCCACTCACATCTTTACCTGTCCAGCAATTACAGCAGCCTTGCAAGAAATAGATCCTAATCCTGAACAACAGCTCTATACAAACAAAATCACAGACATAGCCAAAGCAGTACGAGGAGCGCACGGAAACATCTAAGACTCTTCAAAGGACAAGACAACAACAACAATGACTTTGTTTTCAGTTTCCCAAGGGGTCCTAATAGTTTCATGTGACTGGAGAGCAGCAAAATGAAAGCACTTTGTAACAACTATTATCATTCCATTCTAGCTTAATGTAATTGTCTCTTCTTTTTTGTGTATTCACTCTGATGATGTGATAAGATACCATCCAAGAAATATAAGTATTTTATATTGCTGGCCTGGTTGCCAAGGAGTTAGCATATCCCCTCTCTAGCCAAAAGACTGCAGGTTCGAATCCCACCATGGGCATGGATATTTGTGATTGTTTGTGAAAAAACTAGTGACAGTGGTTGGCAGTAGATGGCATTGGTGTAGATGATGATGGTAGTTGCGGTTGGTGGATTGGTTAAGTGGTGCAGATAGAGAGTTGCAGACTCTCTGTCTGCACCATAGTTTGTAATTTATGTTTGTAGTGAGTTAATTATATCTATATATTAGGTTAGTATTAACAATAA
Source organism: Typopeltis vanoorti (assembly GCF_054136105.1). Taxonomy (NCBI): domain Eukaryota; kingdom Metazoa; phylum Arthropoda; class Arachnida; order Uropygi; family Thelyphonidae; genus Typopeltis; species Typopeltis vanoorti. Next base: position 120,484,186 of record NC_143557.1, on the reverse strand, counting down.
AAAAAAAGCTGATTTAATTTGTATATTAATGTTACTGGGGATAATTTGAAAGCTACCATCCAGTTGCTTGCTAATGATGCTAGAATAGGAAGGGAAATGTTAAATAAAAGTGCTTTAGAGATCCAGTAGGATGATTTGTATAGACCATATTGTGGACAAAGGAATTGCCAGTTCAATGTGAAAATGTGAAGTTATGCACTTTGGACAAAAGATTGCAAACTATGTCATATTAATGGGACTGCACTGCAAGTAGTTATTTAACTAGAGATATTGGGGCAGTGGTGGACAAGGAGTTGAAATGAGGACATCCTGAAGATGAGGGTGTTGTGCCATGGGAGATATAAATCTACATTAGATTGCAGGTCTTAATTGTTTAGAGAGCAAACAACATCTAGATATACTTGGTATAAGATCAGAGTTATTTGGAGAGTATTCAGGATTATCTGCTACTTTGGTCTGCATGTGAACAATTTGTATGAGATGATTTGTAATAGAAAAGGCTTCATCTTGTCTTCTTACTGAATCATTGCAGTTGCAAAAGTAAGGCTAGTTGTGAAGATTAAATTATTCAAAGAGAGCATAGTAAAGATGTTCATCGAGTATTTTGTTGGTGTATTTCATATTGTGTATTTGAGGATGGTGCTGTATACAGTTGGGAAGAAAGAGCAGAGACTGGTAGTTTATGAAAGTGTTTGCAATTTTAAATAGGCACAATGTTAATGAAGCTCAGTGATGAGATATCACCATGTATATTAAAAAGAATGTATAAAGTAGCTAACATTGTCCTTGACTTAGTTGTTCAACAGGAGTCTGAAAACAGATGGTAGGAAAAAAGGAAGAACAAATACTGCCACCATATAGAGAGCATCCACATAAGAAATTTAATAAATTAAACTTCCAACATCCACATAAGTGATAGCAAACTACAGATCATTTTGTGTGTTACATATGGTGATGAAGATGTCAAAGAAGCCAGTGAGAGATGGAATACAGAATTGGATTAATGAGAAGGGATGACAGCTGCACTAGACAAGGCATACTTTGCGCAGTGATTTTTTCTAAATTTTGCAGAAACATTCCAATGGGATTAGCTCTCACATTGGTATCAATGGATAGTGTATGGGGAGTGGTATCCAAAGAACTAGTGGAACATCGTAAGTAATGTGCTGCAGGGTCTGTTTTAGGACCATTATTGTTTAACTTATATGTTAAGGATATGGGGATGGGCTTAATTAGAAATGCACAACTGTTTGGAATGCAAAGTTGGGAAGATAATTCTTCCCAAATTTCCATGGGGAGTAGAGCAGAGGTTTTAGCTTTGCAGGAGCATCTACATAGACTGTGAGTGGACTACCAGTTTTATGTTGCAAAGTGTAAGATATTGAAATTTGGTAGACAAGGATAGTATGCAGAGTATGTGCAGTTAATGGAGAAATTTCAAAGGAGGTAGAAGAAATGAGTCTTGGAGTGATGTTGGAGAGACTTGAAGTTTAGAGATCATATCGATAAAATTGTAGTAACATTACAATAGATTATGGTAATAATCAGGAGGACCTTTAGAGGAGGTTGCGGTTTCTTTGTAGAAGGCATTGATCTTGTCGCATATCAACTAGTGTGCACAATATCTGGTCACCTGGTTTTCAAGGGGAATCTGGGATACAAAGGCAGATTGAGAGAATGCAATTTGCAGAGCCTTGTAAATAGAAAAAGGAGGGGCGATATTATTCAGACATATAAGTTGGTGAGGATTTTGCATAGTGTAGAAACAGATGAGCAGAACAAGAGCCCATCCTTGGAGCTGTATAAGTAGTGTGAGAGCAAGGGAGTGAGGAGTACAGTCTTTGCATGGAGAGTGGTTGATGAGTGGAATGCATTGCCTGAGAGTGTGGTGAGTGCAGAAATTGTGAATGGGGGTTTAAACATAGTTTTCAATATTATTTTTGCATGTCTTATGCAAAAAGACTTCCTGTGTGGACGCCCCCATGATGAGCTTTTTGACTCCATGACATCTGTTGTTAATGATAATAATTTCTTCTGTTAGTGATATTATGGTTTTACTGTTGAGACTCAAGTACCATTTACTTAATTTGCTTATTTAAGCAGGATAGTCTATGGAAAAGTGAGGTTGGCATTTGATTACTATATAACTATAATCTTTAATATAAACTTGAAGCTTCAATAAGTCCAGAAATCACATATAAATAAATAATAAAAAAAAGCAGTGTATGTTCCCCAGAGAAATGATGCCATTCATTTCATGATTCAGGAATTTAACAAGTCGTACACTATATATGTGCAAATATCTGCAGTACCGAATCCATTAAATATGTGGATTAATGCAAACTGTAGGATATAATCATTCTCATTTTGAATATATTTCTTTCCTTCAAAAATAATTAAGTGTGTGTTATATATTAAAAAAAATTGCAGATTAATTGATAAAGAAATTAGTTTTATTTTTCTACTCAATTACTAAATTATATTACTTATTTACATGAAAACACAGGATATAGGTAATACTATTTATTTGTTTAGAAGGCCAGATATTTTGATCTGAAACTTACAGACCATCTTCAGTGCAGTGACAGTTGATTACAAGATAGAACATAAACAATGGATTGTTTGAAACAGAAAGAGCTGCGTGATGTTATACTTACAACAGCATGATATTGTAACTGAGGAAACAGGTTAATCATAACTGTAAAAAAAATTAATGATGTATTATTCTAATAAGACTTTCCCATATTTTAGATAAGGATAGGCAGTCGTTCCGATTCAAGTTTGGGCAGTGAAGCAAGGCCTCTGCACTCTTTAAACAAATGCTCAAATTTGTACCACCAATGATGTAGTAGGCATGTTTCAGACCAAAGAATATTGTGGCCTGTGTCTATTCCATGTTGAGCCAAGCCAGATTTATCAGATTTCCTGTGGTAAATGTACGATTGATTTTCTATTTTTTTTATTGAGCATCCAGTTTGTCCAAAGTAGGATAGATGACAGTTATACACATTTGATTGGTATATACTTGGTATACACCAGAAAGAGACGGTGGTGAAGAAGTTGCACCTGAAAATATCTTCATGACTGAGGTAAGGTAGTACAACACTGGGCAACTCGCAGCAAAGGTGGATCAAGTAATGAGTTGAGAGCTTGATCCACCTTTGCTGCGAGTTGCCCGGTGTTGTACTACCTTACCTCAGTCCTGAAGATATTTACAGATGCAAACTTTGTTTGCTCTCACTTGGATAAAGGATTAAACTAAATTTATTATAGACATTGGCGAGTGTTTATCTTTTGAAGAGGAGAAAACATGTTGATAGTTTATTAATAGGTATAAAAAAGTAGCCACTAAATTTATGACATTTTTGCTGTGGCCAAAGTTTTTAGCTACCATAAATACTTTGCATCTATGTATTAAATTCACTATGGAAATTGAAAGAGACAACAAATTATCCTTTCTAGAAGTTCTTCTCATCTGCTCACCATCAGGTGATTTAACTACATCAGTATATCAAAAGCCCACTTTCACTGGCTGCTGCATTCTTCAGCAATCCGTGCCATCCTTTTCTAAAGATAGTAATTATAAAATCTTTATTTTGATGTGCTAACACTCTTTGTCAATTACAGGAAGAACTCTTATTACAATAACAAATTTTTTTTTTAACAGTTATGATTAACCTATGTTTCTTCAGTTATAACATTACATTGTTTAAGTATAACACCACACGGCTCTTTCTGTTTTCAAACAATTCCATTGTTTACGTTGTACCTTGTAATCAACTGTCACTAAAGATGGTATATATTTCAGACCGAAATATCTGGCCTTCTAAACAACCTCAACGCTGAGTTTTTGTGTAAATAAGTAATATAACTATGGCAAAAGTTTCTCTAAAAGAATCAATTACTAAATGTTTAATTTAGTAATTGAAAAATTACTAAATTCAGAAAAATTTAGTAAATTTACTAAATGATTTAAAAATGATTCAGATAACTTTTGAATTTAAAATATCATTTGAACTAAATACCTAGTTCAATTTATCTGTGTAGTATTATGGATTAGTGATATTATGGTTATACTGTCCATATTCAAGTGCCATTTGAAGGAATGCAATTTGAAGAAATTTGATTACTATAAAACTGTGATCTTTAATATAAACATGAAGTTTCAACAGGTCCAAAAATCACACAAAAAGAAAATAAAAGGCTTTTGTATAAGTATAAAACACAATTTCATGAATTGTGTTTTATACTTATGTTCATGAAAGTGCATGCAAGAAAATGGAATTAAATGATTTTACTGAATACTGAAATGACACATGAAATAAACTAACTTGACATTCACATTTTTTATATACCAAACTGTGAAACATTTGATTGTCTAGTGATCTTTATTAACACATTTCATGAAACAGAAATACAGATATTTGCCAGAGTGAAATTTAAGTTCATATATATTCTAACATACACATTTACTCTACATGCTGTAGTTCCCGGTCAAACTGATTATTATTGACATTTTAAAATTTAACCTTTTTTTTTTTTATTGTTGCAAATGCTTACCAAAATAAGATTTAAACAAATTTTGTTGCATGGCCATGTAAATACCATTTATTCTTATCAGCAATCAAATTTTCTTACATAATATTTGGGATCTGATAAATGAATAGTTCATTTTAGGCTTTTAATACCAGTAATAAATTTGGTTGTTATATAAGTTTTTTTTTTCAATAATTAAGAAGGATAAGGATCAAGCATTAAAAAAAAAATACATTGGAATGCCAAATAATATTCTTTATCAGCTAGTTCTAATCATCACTTTAACATAAATTTATGTGAATTGACTTTTAAAGGTATTATTTAGGAAACCAACATAATTTTTTCTTAATCTGTGTTCATAGTTGATCAGACTGTTTTTAGTAAACTTTTTTTCAATTATGCTTCATAATGGGACTTTATAGGAAAAATCAAGTAAAATATTGCAGATGTATAAAAATTTCATTATGAAGATTTTTAATTTAACAAAAATTGTTTTTGCCATAGAATTGATCTGAACAAATCTGAATAATGACCATGTTATTGTTGAAGTTTGAATAGAAAATTTTACTAAAAGTTTCATTAATTTCTGAAAAATAAAGATAAGTTGTAACATCTGAATTACTCATTATTTGATTTGACTCACTTCATTAAAAAGTAAAAACAATAAGATAACAAATTCTTTAACTACCTTAAAAATTTCAAAATGTGCATCAGTAAATTTTATATATTCAATACACAATTAAATGGGGCCAAAGGATTTTATTATGCAATTGATATGATTTCAAACTTATATATATATTTATATATAAATTCTGTTACTTGAATCAACAGTGGATGATTCATTTACAAATTGATTCTTTATTCAGATAAGAATAATATTGTGAAATTTGCTACTTACGGATCCAAATAGGTGAACATAACATTCCTGCAATATGTGATATTGCACCCATGAATATTAACCTGTATATGACTGTTTCTTTTACATTCATTATCTATTTTAAACAACACAGTAAATTTAGGTCCGATTATGTTGCCTATTTTTTGCATAGGAACATTTTTCTATACATATTTTACATTTACAACATTACCCATCACTTGTTAATTTTTTTTTTTTTTCAAGCCAAAAACTAATTTGAAAATTATTAAGCTACATAAATATTAAATGTTTACTTGATGAAAATATATCTGGTTCATATATTGTATGAACCAGATATATGTAAAAGCAGCTTTTACATAATTTTGAAATGATTACATTAATAAAAATAAAAATTCTAGTCTTTCTTATAATCATGTCAAATGATATATGAAATTATAACATTTGCTGCACGTATGAAATATTTCCATAGAACTGTGAATTAGAATTTAAACTTCAGATTGCTTTAAATGTAGCAGTTATTTATGCTACATTTAAATTGATTTTTGATATATTCACCCTTTTTATCCTTATGTTCTATAAAATTGTTTAATTTTTTTGCGTTCCATTTATAAAGATTTAATTTGAAGCGTCCCATTTTGTGGTACTAATTTTCATTATGATTTTTAGATGAAACATGTAAAAGAAACCATGCAACACCAAACTTAATGAAATAAATAGTTTACATAAATAATCCACATTCTTGTTTTTTTATAATATCGACTTATACTTCATTTTAAAAAATTATCTTAAGCTTACTATTTAATTATATATATATATATAAAGTAGCAAATACAAAGATGATAGAGATGACTGTTAATGGTACTTGCAATTTATCCTGGTTTTATATGTATTTGAATAGAAGTGGAAAGTTATTAACACTAATTGGAATTTCTAATAGATATGTTGCAAGATAAATACAAATTTATTAGAATGTGGGCTAACAACACATAAGTTGCTATGTTAATAAGATACCAGGGGCACTCCATAAATCACTGTGTCCCTCTAAATTTGATCATCCTTATTCATACTTTTCATCAACTGGAAATCAGGAAGCTACTAAATTCTTTATGTCTTGTTTTACTACATGTGCTGATATATATATATATATATATATATTTTTTTTTTTTTTAAAGGATCTATGCTTCAATTAATTTATGCTTGTGGCTCTGACTAAGTAATCCACACCATCTTTAACTAACCTTTGGTATGTTGCTTCAGTAATCTTAGCTATAATTGTTGCTAATGGTGTTGGCCAGTAAAAAATTGTTTTAGATCATGCTTTATTTTAAGTATTAAGAGTTAATACCATAGCTGCCCTTAATGGACCTGGATCCCTTGGTGGAAGGCTGAAATAGTAATAATAATAATAACAATATTTCTTTAATTCACATGAAAACACTTGGAAATAAGTAAATAATATTTATTTAAAGTCATATATTTCAGCCTGAATATTACACACCATCATCAGCGAGAGCCATGTAGTATTTTATATTAATATAAAATACTACATAATCAGTGTAGTATTTTATATTAATGCATAATTAGTAGAATAGATTGTTGCCACTGATGATGGCCTGTAATATTCAAGCTGAAATATATGGCTTTAAATAAACATTAATTACTTATTTCCTTGTAAACTGAAGAAACATCATAGCACAAGTATCTCTTTAAGAAAATTGGTGTTATTTACTTCATGTGACCACTCATCTAGTAGAGAGAAAAGAAAAAGTCCCAGACCTGCAGTCAAAGTCAGACTGTTTTTTTTTTGTTATTGTTTTGTTTTTTTAAATAATTCTTGATAGGATTCTAATGTTACTGAACTAGGTTAACAAAAAAAAAAAAAAAAAGGTTTTTTTCCTTTCTAATTTACAACAAAATGCTCAACTTCTAATTTATAAAACTAACCTAAATTGGAACAAAAACAACAAAAAAAGTAATTTCTTCAATTTTAATAATTAAAATAAATTTTATTAGTATACCAAGTTAAATATAAAAATAAAAATGAACTGAATTGGGTATAATATGAAAATTACCTAAAGTACTATCAAAAATCAAAAAAATTAAGTATTCAAAATAAGGATAAAATATCCTCCATTTCTTTCAAATTAGACAAACCAATGTTCAGATTATTATTATTACAAACATCAGACCTCATCAAGAGACTCATTAGAGGAGGTCCACACTCACATGCAAAAAAGATCATTGAACCTTAACTCTATTCAGAGTTTCTGCTCTCACCACACTCTCGGGGAATGCATTCCATTCATCAACCACTCTCCATGCAAAGAACCTGCTCCTAATTTCCTTGCTCATACCCTCATTGTGCAGCTTCCAGGAATGGCCTCTTATTCTGTCCTTGTCTCCCTCTATACTCAGATCTCTTCCACATTAATCTGGTAACAACTCCTCATGCTTATATGTCTTGATCACATGCTTTCTCCTTCAATTCACAAGGCTCTGCAAGTTGTATTCCCTCAATCTGTCCTCTTATCCCACATCTCATAGACCTGAAACTGACCTAATGAACCTTCTCTGGACTCTATCTCTAATATATTCTCATTCCCTTGAAAACGAGGCCATAATCTCTTTGCTTCTACATGTTAAAGTCCTCTTCATCATTGCCATAATGTATTGTGATGTTCTTACAATTTTAGCAATGTGACCATTAGGGATCACTCTCAGATCTCCCATCTCTTTGACCACTTTCAAAATTTCTCCATTAATTGTATACTTTGCATCTCAACCTCCCCTAGCCAAACTTCAAGACTTTGCATCAAAAAAACTGATAGTGCCACTCAGTCTGCTGAGATTCCCCTGCAAAGTCACAACATTCATTTTGCTCCTTGTAGTTCTTCCCAACTTTGCATCATTGTAGAAAGTTTTCTTCATTTAGAAATTAAATAAATTAAATTAAACTTGCCAACATCTTCGCATGCAAACTTTGTTTGCATACACTTGAATAAAGGATTAAACAAGAATGTAATTTCTACAAGTTTAATTCAACTTTGCATCATTGGCAAACAAGTGCATTTATCCAGTTAAGCCTCTCCCAATATCATTATCATACAAGTTATTAATAGCCTCAAGACAAAATCTTACAGTATTCAACTAGTGATCTTCCTCTTTTGGGATACTACTCTCCCCATACACAACCTGCTGATACCTATCTGACAGCCTGCTTATTAGTCTCTTGTCCAATCTCATCTGTTTCAATTTAGTTGCTTGGCAGTCTGTCAAAGGCATTTGAAAAATCCAAGTATACTGCTATAACTCCCTTATCTAATGAATTCTTCAGCTTTAGTAGTACATAAGCAGATTACTAAAACATGACCTCTCCCTAACAAACCATGCTGACCATCATAGAGAATGCTGCTTTTATCAACCCAGTTTTGAATCTAGTTCTCACCAATCTCTCTAACACCTCAACCATGACCCAAACACACAGACTGGCCTATAATTTGTGACCATTGTGGGTGACCCCACCCCCTTGTTCTCTCCCTTGCTGCTATGAATCAAAAAAAAAAAAAGTTTTTGGTGTCAATCCTATAAAATCTTTTTAATAACGTATATTTTTCTATCATGTCCTCTCTTATTCACTTATTTTTGAAGCCTAGGCCTTCAATGTATTCTTCGATCTATGTATGCATAAGGAGTATCCTGTAGACTTGCCACAATCTTGGTCACTCATCTTTGGATCCTCTCCACCACTTCCTCATCCCCACAGAATTCTGGAAACCAGATCTGCATGCACTAGTTCAGATGTGGCCTTATTAAAGTCTTATAAAGGGGAATAATAACCACTTTATCCCTGCTCTTTCAATGTGTTCTTCAACTAGCATGTAAACTGATATGCTGTTTTGTCCATCTTTGCAATATGTCCTCTAAACTTCAACTTGTCCAAATCCTTGATCCCCCAAATCCTTGAGTTCAATTTCAATCTCCTGCAATTCAGCTCCATCAACATAATACACACTTGTGATCTCTACATCCCAAAGTGCATGACCTTACAATTGGTTATGTTAAACTGTCCTTTGCCTGTACTGCCAGTCTAATTAAGTCATCCTGCAAGATCTCTAATCATCTTCATTGGCTATTGCTCTTCCCAGTTCTTTGTATTCAGCAAAGAACTGAATATTTTTCCTTACTGTTGTACTCACAGACTTATTAGTGCTTAAATCTTTGTATTCAAATATATCAATGTATACTTTTTTTAGGAAGGATATAATTGTATATACCTATAATGTTATAAATCATAGTGATGCAGCACTATGCTTCATTATTGAAATATTTTTGTTCAGACCTTTAGTTATCATTTCAAGTGTTTGAGTTAAAGTGAACACACAGATAGCTTTGTCATTTTAACTTAATTTTTCAAGCATGCACAATATTTATAACTCAGCTGAGTAGCCCATATAATCTGAAATTCAATGCAAGTATTCCTATCCAAAAAATGATAACAAATGTATAGAAACAATTACTAGCTAAGCAAAATTTATTCAGATTAAAATAAGAAATCATATATTTAAGAACTCTGGATAATAATAATAATTATCATCATCATATCTCCATGGAGTCAAAAAATTCACTGTGGGAGGCTCAACTGGTCACACACATGCTTCATCATCTTGTGCCTTAAATGCATTCATTGTCTACATACCACACTCAGGCAGCGCATTGTAATCACCTGCCACTCTCCATACAAAAACCTACTCCTCCCCCCCCCCCTGCCCACATCCGTCTTATACAACTTCCAGGGAAGGCCTCTTATTCTTCCCCTGTTGCTTCTCCCATTCTATGAAAAACCTCATCCACATAAATTAACATATCTAATAACTGACTAGATAAACAATAGTTGATGTATACTGACATGGGACTTTGGCGTGCAGAAAAGATTTTTCATTACTGCCTACAGAGTACATGTTTATATTATGGTATATTGTGTTTACCATTTAAACACAGACTATTTCTGAATAATTTCTCTGTAAACAAGTAAACTTTTAAAGATATCACAAGCTGATTTAACAGCAGATACCATTTACTTTTTGCATGCTGTCAACTCACTGGGCTATCATTTAAAATCACAATATCTTCAAGGATTTACTTGCTTATCAATGAAGATTCATGTCACCTGCCACTCCCAATGCATACATAGGTTAATTCTCTTAATACACTCCAATGTAAAGCAATATATGATCTCTAGCAACGTTCCCTCTAAGCTGTGCGTGTGCACATCAGTCAAAAAAAGGAGCACACGTGCCTAGTAACTGCACATAAAAATTTTTGGTTGCAGAATTCAGAATTTTTAATTTACTTTCAATAATATTTGAATGTACTACTATAACAAATTACATGATAAATCATATTCAACACTTATTTTATTTAGTAATTTCTCCAATGTCTCCACTTCAGTATTACTCTAACCCATTCCAACTTAATACATTCTGATTAGTTTACTTTCAGTCTACACCATGTGGACTAACCATTAGCAAGTTGCAGAAGCATATTTGTTTAGAGTGTCTACTGTCTAGACAGTACAGTCACTTGAACTAGTACAAACGTTGATGGATTTTTGTAGCTAAACAGATTTATGCAAAATAATTTAGTGCTCACAATTTTACAAGTTATAGCTAGACAACTTAACTACTGCACACACTGAGTCTGAGACCAGAAACTTGCACATAAAATGTTTTTCCTACACACATGGGTTGGAAAAAATTAGAGGAAATATTGATCCCTAGGAGAAAGATGAATGATTTCCATTATAGTAATTACTTAACAACTCATGGTTGTTAAGAGAAAGTGTTGTTAAGTAATTACTTAACAACACTTTCTCTCAGTATATAAAAAAAATGAACTGTGAAATAAATATATTTACATGCACTTGACTACAACATGGATAAAATCAAAAGACAATTGTATTCACTATATATATATATATATATATATACATACACTGCTCAACACAGCAAGTATATCATATACACCGTTACTTATGGCATGATAGTGGTGAGCAAAATTTTTCTTTTTTTAAAAAAAAGGATAATAGCCAGTTAGAAATCAGTTTCATAGTCTAAGAAGGCGGTCAAAGTGGATCAATTAAAGAGAGTATTATTCATGGTGTTGTATTTATTTGAATGATCACTCTAGAAAAGTTGGAAACCAACATAAGATGTTGCATGTTAATACACATTAGAAACCCCATTTAAGTTTTAAAAACAAATTAAAATGCACAAAATATCAGAATATTTTATGCATTTTAGCTTTCTCTGTTTAGCTTGGAAAAAGATAGCTGGAGAATTAATTATTATTATTATTACATAACACCTCCATGGAGTTCAAAGGCTCATCGAGGGAGGGCACCTACTTTACAACTCTGTCTCCACAAATCCACCAACCGCAACTACCTTCATCATCTACACTAATGCCATCTACCGCTGACCACCACTAGTATTTTCACAGACAATCGCAAACATCCATGCCCATGGCGAGATTCAAACCCACAGCCTTTTGGTTGGAGAGCAGATACGCTAACCACTTGGCCAGCCAGGCTGGTATAATTAAGCAGGCGTGCACTCCTGTAATGAGTCCTTGGACTTCTTGGAGGTGTCACATAATAATAATAGTAATATATGTTTGTGTGCATAGTTACCATGAATTTTACTAAAGAATGGATCGTATTCATAAATTTAAGTTATTTTTAAAATGTTCCATATCATGACCAGGCTTCAAATTAAAAATACCTAGTTTATTAGGTAAAAATACTTTTCAAACCTCCTTAACTGGTGGAAATGGAAAACAGTATGCTGTGATAAGAGCCACAAGGAACTGGAAAGCTTGTGATCTTATACTACAGCATTATTTTATTCACATAAATGAAAGTAATAATGGCCATTTAAAATATATGTTTGACCCCATCTTGCTTTATGTATGTGGGTGTATTTGAAAAAATTTAGCTGAATTATTTTCTTTCCAGTAAAGAAAATTAACATTTTTTTTTCACTAGGTTTTGGGTAATACTTAACAAAATTTCATATTATCATCATCAAATGATATCTTTTTTAAATGGTAATGAATCTATTAGTAGTATCATCACAGTAGAAGTATTTGCATACCATGCAATATTTACATGTTGAACAGTATGCAAATCTAAAATTTTATGCTAAATGTGAAATGTTATATTATTATTATTAACATTACACCTCCAAGGAGTCAAAAGACTCGGTGTACAAGGTCTGTACTCTCAAACAAAAAAAAAAAAAAAAAAGAGAGACCAAACTGTGCCCTAAATTCATTCACAGTTTCTGCACTTTCAAAAAGGCAGTGCATTCCACTTACTAACTACACTCTATGAAAATAAGCTACTCTTCACTCACTTGCTCACACTCTTCTTATACAGCTTCCAAGGGATAGCGTCTTATTCCATCCTGTGTCTCTCTGCTCTATACAAAAAATCTCCTCCATATTAATCTTAACAATCCCTAAATTTACAAATATGAATCCCTCATCAGTTTATATGTTTCAGTTATATCCTTTCTCATTCGGTTTAGTAGACTCTGCAAATTGCATTCCCTCAATCTGTCTTTCTATCCCAAAGACTCAATATCAAGTTGGTAAATCTTCTCTGCTCTCTAAGATATTCTCATTCTCTTGAAAACTGGTTGACCAGATTTGTGCACAGTAGTTCATATGCAGCAAGATTAAAGCATACAAGGCACAAGCTACTCTTCACTCACTTGCTCACACTCTCCTTATACAGCTTCCAAGAGATAGCCTCTTATTATATCCTGTGTCTCTCTACTCTATACAAAAAATCTCCTCCATATTAATCTTAACAATCCCTAAATTTACAAATATGAATCCCTCATCAGTTTATATGTTTCAGTTATATCCTTTCTCATTCGGTTTACAAGACTCTGCAAATTGCATTCCCTCAATCTGTCTTTCTATCCCAAAGACTCAATATCAAGTTGGTGAATCTTCTCTGCTCTCTAAGATATTCTCATTCTCTTGAAAACTGGGTGACCAGATTTGTTCATATGCAGCAAGATTAAAGCATACAAGGCACCTAACCTCTTTGCTTGTGCATGTCATGGTACTATTCTTCATTGCCATAATTCATTGTAATGTTCATAAAATTTTAGCAGTGTGATCCTTAAACGTTTCTGTCCACCACCACTCCCAGATCTTTCATTTCTTCTACCTGTTTTTCAGAATTTCTGCATCCCATTCTTGCATACGAAATTTTAAGAACCTTGTACTTTGTTACATTAAACTGATAACTCCACTCATGCAGTCTATTCAGATCCTCCTGTAAAGTTAGCTACACCATTGGCTCTATTCCTCATAGTTCTTCCAAACTTTGCATCATCTGCAAATATTTGTATCTCCAGTTCTTACACCTTATGTAATATCATTAACATATATAAGCAGATTACTAAAACATGGTCTTCCTTTAACAAACCCATGCTGACAATAATAGAGAATACTGCTATTACCAACCCAGTTCTAAATCCTAGTTCCCACCAACCTCTAAAATACTTTAACCTCAACCCCAGGCATACACACATTGGCCTGTAATTTGTAGCTTCAGTTTTATCACTCTTTTTATAGAGTTGTACAATTTTACCCTCTTTCTGCTCCTTGGGACTTGCTCTATTGCAAGACTCTTGTTAAACAGGTATACCAAGGGTGCTGTTAATTTCCTGGAACATTCTTCCTGGAATGCAATAATATA